>NW_018397601.1:3750-3913 GCF_002168275.2 Theobroma umbraticum | reverse complement strand
TGGTTTTATAATCTCATAATTGATTTTAAGTTCAATTTTTTTTTAACATTTTTTGTTAAAACAAATAATAATTGAATGTCTACCTTGAGAAACTTAAAGAAAAATACATGCATTGATGAGCAAAGTCCATTTATAGTCACCGATTCTTTCAAAAGCCTTATTA
>NW_018397601.1:3417-3740 GCF_002168275.2 Theobroma umbraticum | reverse complement strand
ATGGTTGTATAATCTCAAAATTAATTTTAAGTTCAATTTTTTTTTGCATTTTGGTTAAAATAGATTATGATTGAATGTTTACCTCGAGAAAACTGAAGAAAAAGGCAACCATTGGCAAGAAAAGTCCTTTTATAATAACCTTTTCTTTCAAAACCTTATTACTCACTTTAAATGATTTTATAATCTAGAAATTGATTTTAAGTTGATTTTTTAACATTTTTCAATAAAATTGACTATAATTGAATGCTTACCTCGAGAAACGTGTAGAAGAAGCCATTTATTGATAAGAAAACTCTGTTTATAGTCACCTATTCTTTCAAAAG
>NW_018397601.1:3071-3407 GCF_002168275.2 Theobroma umbraticum | reverse complement strand
CACTTTAAATAGTTTTATAATCTCATAGTTTATTTTAAGTTGAATTGTTTTACAATTTTGGTTAAAATAGATAATAATTGAACGTGTACCTTGAGAAACCTAAAGAAAAAAGCATTCATTGACAAGAAAAATCCATTTATAGTCATCCATTCCTTAAAAAGGCTTATTACTCACTTTAATTGATTTTATAATCTCATACTGATTTTAAGTTAAATTTTTTTACATTTTTGGTTAAAACAGGCTAGAATTGGATGCTTGCCGCAAGAAACATTTAGATAAAGCTTTTCATTGGCAAGAAAAGTCCATTTATAGGCACCTATTCCTTCAAAAGCCTTA
>NW_018397601.1:2387-3061 GCF_002168275.2 Theobroma umbraticum | reverse complement strand
TAAATAATTTTATAATTTCATAATTGATTTTAAGTTGAATTTTTTTACATTTGTCATTCAAACAGACTATAATTGAATGTCTGCCTTGGGAAACAAGTAGAAAAAGCCATTCATTGGGAAGAAAAGTCCTCCTATAGTCACCCATTCCTTAAAAAAGGTTATTACTCTCTTTAAATAGTTTTATAATCTCATAACTGATTATATGTTGAATTTTTTTACATTTTTGATTAAAACAGACTATAATTGAATGTCTACTTCAAGAAATGTGAAGAAAAAGAAATTCATTGGCAAGAAAAGTCCATTTAAAGTCACCCATTCGTTCAAAAGCCTTATTACTTACTTTAAATGGTTTTATAATCTCATAATTGATTTTAATTTGAATATTTTTACATTTCTAGTTAAAACAGAATATAATTGAATGTCTACTTTAGGAAACATGAAGAAAAAGGGATTTAATGGCAAGAAAAGTTCATATATAGTCACCCATTCCTTCAAAAGCCTTATTACTCGCTTTAAATGGTTTTATAATCTCATAACTGATTTTAAGTTAAATTTCTTTATATTTTTTGTTAAAACAGACTATAATTGAATGTCTACCTTGAGAAACATGAAGATAAAAGTATTCATTAGCAAGAAAAGTTCATTTATAGTCACCCATTCCTTCAAAAGTCTTA
>NW_018397601.1:2206-2376 GCF_002168275.2 Theobroma umbraticum | reverse complement strand
AAATAGTTTTATAATCTCATAATTGATTTTAAGTTGAATGGTTTTACATTTTTTATTAAAACAGACTATAATTGAATGCCTGGCTTTGAAAATGTATAGAAAAAACTATTCATTGAGAAGAAAAGTTCATTTACAATCACCCATTCCTTCAAAAGCCTTATTACTTGTTT
>NW_018397601.1:1415-2196 GCF_002168275.2 Theobroma umbraticum | reverse complement strand
TATAATCTCATAATTGATTTTAAGTTGAATTTTCTTTACATTTTTAGTTAAAACAAACTATAATTGAGTGTCTACCTCAAGAAACGTGAAGAAAAAAGGATTCAATGGCAAGAAAAGTTGATTTATAGTAACCCATTTCTTCAAAAGTCTTATTACTCGTTTTAAAATGGTTTTATAATCTTATAATTGATTTTAAGCTGAATTGTTTTACATGTTTGTTAAAACAGACTATAATTGAATGTCCACCTTGAAAAACATGAAGAAAAAGGCATTCATTGGCAAGAAAAGTCCATTTATATTTATTTTTTTCTTAAAAAGCCTTATTACTCGCTTTAAATGATTTGTATCTCATAATTGATTTTAAGCTGAATTTTTTTACATTTTTCAACAAAACAGACTATAATTGAAGCTTGGCTTGGGAAATGTGTAGAAAAAACTATTCATTGAGAAGAAAAGTTCATTCACAGTCACCCATTCCTTCAAAAGCCTTATTAATTGCTTTAAATAGTTTTATAATCTCATAATTAATTTTAAGTTGAATTTTTTATATTTTTGATTAAAACAGACAATAATTGTATGTCTATCTCAAAAAACATGAAAAAAAGGTAGTCGTTGGCAAGAAAAATCTATTTATAGTCACCCATTCTTTTAAAAGCCTTATTACTCACTTAAAATAATTTTTGTATTCTCAAAATTGATTTTAAGTCAAATTTTTTAATATTATTCATTAAAACAGACTATAATTGAATGTCTACCTCAAGAAACATAAAGAAAAATGCAT
>NW_018397601.1:556-1345 GCF_002168275.2 Theobroma umbraticum | reverse complement strand
AAGCCTTATTACTCACTTTAAATAGTTTTATAATCTGAAAATTGATTTTAAGTTTAATTTTTTTCACTTTTTTGGTTAAAACATATTATAATTGAATGTCGAAGTCGAGAAACGTGAAGAAAAACATATCTATTGACAAGAAAAGTCCATTTACTGTCACACATTCCTTCAAAAGCCTTATTAGTCACTTTAAATAATTGTATAATCTCAAGATTAATTTTAAGTTTAATTTTTTTAATTTTTTGCTTAAAACATATTATAATTGAATGTCTATGATAAAAAACGTGTAGAAAAACCTATTTATTTGAAAGAAAAGTCTATTTATAGTCTCTCATTCTTTCCAAAGCTTTATTACTAGCCTTAAATGGTTTTATAATCTCATAATTGCATTTAAGTTTAATATTTTTATATTTTTATTAAAACTGACTATAATTGAATGACTGCCTTGAGAAACTTGTAGAAAAGCCATTCGTTGGCAAGAAAAGTACATTTATAGTCTTTTATTCCTTCAAATGCCTTATTACTCGCTTTAAATAGTTTTAAAATCTTATATTTAATTTTAAGTTAAATTTTTTATATTTTTCATTAAAATAGATAATAATTAAATACCTTCCTCGGGAAACGTATAGAAAAACACATTTATTCAAAAGAAAAGTCTATTTATGGCCTCATATTCCTTCAAAAGCCTTATTACTCGCTTTAAATGATTTTAAGTTGAATTTTTTTACATTTTGGTTAAAACAGACAATAATTAATTTTCTAGCTCGAGAAACATGAAGAAACAAGCAT
>NW_018397601.1:446-546 GCF_002168275.2 Theobroma umbraticum | reverse complement strand
GAAAAGTCCATTTATAGTCTCTGATTCCTTTAAAAGCCTTATTACTCGCTTTAAATGATTTTATAACCTCACTATTGATTTTAAGTTGAATTTTTTTACA
>NW_018397601.1:0-436 GCF_002168275.2 Theobroma umbraticum | reverse complement strand
AAACAGACTATAATTGAATGTCTACCTCTAAAAACATGAAAAAAAATACATTCGTTGACAAGAAAAGTCAATTTATAGTCACCAATTTCTTTAAAAGCCTTATTACCCATTTTTAATGGTTTTGCTATCTCAAAATTAATTTTATGATCAATTTTTTTTTACGTTTTTAGTTAAAAAATATTATAATTGAATATCTACCTTGAGAAATATAACGAAAAAAGCATTCATTGACAAAAAAGGTCCATTTATACTAACCTATTTCTTAAAAGGGCTCCTTACTCGCTTTAAATAGTTTTATAATCTCATACTAATTTTAAGTTGAATTTTTTTACATTTTTGGTTAAAACAAGCCCTAATTGAATGCTTGCCTTAAGAAACATTTAGAAAAAGCCATTCATTGGCAAGAAAAGTCCATTTATAGTCACCAATTCCTTCA
>NW_018397600.1:1496-5303 GCF_002168275.2 Theobroma umbraticum | reverse complement strand
TGAAGCAAACGAGACTAACCTGAAAGCACAGCTTGTAAGCAGTCCGTAATGACTGTAACAGACATGATAGGAACCATATCTGCGACACGATTCACAACTTCTTTCTCACTGCTGAATGCATATCCCAAAACGTGGCGGCAAAAGAAGAGAGTTGTGCTTACAATAACTGCCTCCACCACTGCAATAACTGTTACTACCAACACACTCAATTTGGCTGCTTCTGGGTTACCTGCTCCTAACTCATTTGCAACTCGCGTGCTACAAAATGAATGAGAATGGCTCTTTTCATTGCAAAGCATCTATGTATGAACTTTAATTATCCAGGCACTGTGCTTTGGAAAAAAAACATGTTCAAATTGATGGAAACAAACCTTCCGATCGCTCCAATTCCATAAGGAATGAAATAGTGCAAATAAGTAAATGAAAAGCTGCTCAAAAGTCAAATTGACAGCAAGGAATTAGAAACAGTCTATGAAATCAACTCCCATATTATAATCCTTGGAAAGAAGTAATTGAAAGAAGAATACCATATGGAAAGCACAGAAGCCTCCAGTTTTGGATTTGGTAATAGTCCAGACAGAAATATTAGAACCTCAGACGCCCACCATTCAAGACTGCAATGATTGACAAACCAAAGGTAGATAAGGGACCAAATTGAATTCAAGAAAAGCCTGTGAGGAAACAAAAAATGCAAGAAAAACTGACCAAACCATTGCAGCTGAAGGAACAGCAAAGCGGTAAAAGACCCTGGTGCTCTTGATAACATCTTTGATCGACACTGCAGCACGAGTTTTATCACATTTTGATGAATATTTCATGTAAAACCCAAGCAATATGACATTCAACCAAGTAGATAAAGCGATTGATATTGCTGCTCCAATGGTACCCAATCCCAACTTAAACACTAGTGTCCAACAGAAGGGTACGTGAAAACACAAAGCTGCAAGTGAAGTAAACAGCATTGGAAGAATCAAACTTTGGGTCTGAAAATATCGAACCATTGCTTGAAGTATAGCGTATCCGAATAAGGCAGGGATGAGGAAAACTGCGTATCTGTGGGCTACATGTGAGATTGAATGGTCTTGGCCAACAAGGATGAGTATCTTATCAGTGAAAACGCAAAGCACAGATATGGGAAAACAGACAAGAACAAGATTGATGATGGCGCAGTAAGTATAAGTTCCAAGGCTCTGATATTGCTCTGCTCCATAAGCTTGTCCGCATAGAGTTTCCAAGGCACCAGACATCCCAAACTGCTTGACAAAACCAAAAAAAGCCAATCAACAAGCCTTCAACAGTGTTATCTGAAACTAAAATTTTTCCAGTCAAGGAAGCTGATCATAACTTCACCAGAAAACAGAAGCCGGTGACAATAGTGAAAGAAGTGGCTATGGAGACTCCGGACAGTGAAAGTTCATCGAGATGTCCAACCATCATAATTGACACAACTTGCACAAGATGCTGCAACACCGTGACTGCAACCATAGGAGCTGCTATGCACCCTATTTTCTTCAGCTCCTTCAAAGAAACAATCCATTTCCTATCCATTTCCTTTCTTCTGAACCTACGCTTTTCCTCCTCTACTCCTCCAGTAACCTCCACTATTAACGTAGTAAGAGGCACAAAAGGAAAGATTCCTTAACAAGAGGAGCTGCTTTTTTATTTTTTATTATTATGTTTACAGGGTGTTACTGCTTTACCTTTGAATTCAACTAAATATATAACTATGCAATTTATATTTCTGGCTTTTTATCACTTCCCTTATTATTGGTTTGCGTTAAAGCTTGTGGGCTCTCAGGGGCCTCATAACCCACCATTGTCATTGGTTAAGATTCAAAAAGACATGAGACAATGACATCCGCAATTCACACCCAATGATAATGGTCTCTGTAATTCCCCTGCCTGCAACGCTCTGTTTATATCTAATAAGATGTTTGGCTTCATCCTGTTTACTTAGAAGCAAAATATTTGCTTAATAAAATTCTGATAATAAGATTTATTTATTTAAATTTTGTTTCCTCAATCTTCTTTTTTGAAAAGATACGTTTTCTCAGTCTTTCTTAGGGTTTCAAAAGAATAAGAAAATAATCTAAAAATTACTCTTAAAGTTACAGAATTTTAGGAAACTTAAGAAAAAGAAAATGGAGTGAGAGAGATAGAAAAACAAAAAAGAGATCTGGTTCATAGAGATGGAAAAGTAAAAATATTTTATTTTTGTTATGAAAAAATAACTTTATAAGAACAAATAAAAATAACTTGAAATAATACTTAAAGAGAAGAAAGAGAGTATTTAGGGGAGAGAAGAAATCTTATTGAAGTGTGTATACAAATAAATTAATATAGGTAAATAACCCCTTTACAAGATGAAGATAGCACTTAGAAATTAGATAGATTATATTCTAATATAATCTGATTTACTTCAAATCTAGATATAGATAACATAAATGGATATTCACAAAATATTCATAACACTCCCCCTTGAATATTCATTATATTAAGAATATGCCTTATTGAATGATTGAAAAATGATGTACGAAGATGGGAGGTGAGGCACACTTTTAGAGAGAATAATAAGCTGGCCGATCGACTTGCAAAAGCTGGGGTTCAACGCATAGAGGACTTGGTGTTTGTGCTGGAATAGGCCTCAACTTTTGGTGCCATTGTTAAAGTAAGAAAGGAACCTAGGTAATGTGAAAAATTCTCTTTACTTTTGGAGTCGAGACTTTTCTGAGAATCGGGTGCTGTGGGTAAGTGTGGCGACTGAGGAAGTTGCTGTGATGGTTGGTGTTGTATGGATGAAGGTGAACAGTATCCACACTGGTCATGCTTTTGTTTACTTCTGGGAAAGGTGGAATTTTTTTGTCGAATGTACAGTTACGGCGGAGATGACCCTATGATGTATCCTCACTTCAGAGCATAACAAACCATGATCAACTTGCTTTGCTCCTAGAGAGGGTATTCAATAAAATTTCAAAAAAAAGTTGTTGAAAAGTTGGTTAAAGAAGGGGTTAATAGGCAGTAGGATCTCTTGCGGATATATGAACTGGCGAGGAAAACTCTTGCCAGTGAGTATTGAATGTCTTGTGATCTGTGACCGGGTGGCTGATGTTCTACTCTTGAATTGATGATCTTTGTGCTACTTGATTGTCTATTAAAGCTTTTGTGGGTCTCTAAGGGTAGGAAGGGTTGGGTTCTATTTTGTTCTGCTGCCATGATTTGATGTGTTTTGTATAGGCAGGATTGTGTATGTATTAGTCATGGGAGGTGTATAGTTGTCTGATTTTTGTATAACAGGTTTTTGTGGGTAGCTATGAGTATGATTTGGTGAATATACATGTTTTTTGTGCCCAAGTATAGCCCACAAATCACTAGTTCTTTACTGATGTTTTTTTAAGGGGATTTTTCCATCCTCTTTTGCAATGAAACTCCAATATTTCAAAAAAAAAAAAACCTTACAAGGAAAAAACTTCATGGGAAAAAAATTTAAGTGAAGGAAAAAGAGTACATAATTTTTTCAAGAATACACTTATGAAATATTGCCTCATTAAAAACTTTATCAAGAAAAACCCAATGGGCAAAAACTTGATGAAGGAAAAAAGAGTACAGTGCGTATTTTACTCCCCCTAACAATTGTATTATTTAAGATCTTTAAAATGACGCATCTTGATCTTTTGTACCAACTTTTCGAATGTTGCAGTAGGAAGGGCTTTAGTAAACAAATTTGCTAGATTGTCACTTGAATGAATTTGTTGAATACTAATATCACCCTTTTCTTGGAGATCATGAGTGAAAAAGAATTTTGACGAA
>NW_018397600.1:0-1486 GCF_002168275.2 Theobroma umbraticum | reverse complement strand
TTAACTGTGCTATGTAAGCAGTATTATCCTCATATAATGTTGTTGGAATTTCTTTCTTGGTTGGTAAACCACATGTTTCTTGAATATGTTGAGTTATTGATCTTAACCAAACATATTCACGACTTACTTCATGAATTGCTAAAATTTCTGCATGGTTAGAAGAAGTAGAAACTATAGTTTGTTTTACAGAACGCCATGAAATTGTTGTACTTCCATATGTGAATACATAACCTGTCTAGGATCGAGCTTTGTGTGGATCTGATAAATATTCTGCATCTGCATAACCGATTAAATATGATTTTGATGCATTTGAATAGTATAAACCCATATCCATTGTTCCTTGGAGATATCGAAATATATGTTTAATTCCATTCCAATGTCTTCAAGTTGGACAAGAACTATATCTTGCTAATAAATTCACAGCAAATGATACATTAGGTCGTGTATTGCTAGCAAGATACATTAGTATTCTAATTGCACCAAGATATGGTACTTCAAGATCAAGAAGTTCTTCATTATCCTTAGGAGCTCGAAAAGGGTCTTTTTTCACATCTAATGATCTTACAACCATTGGTGAACTCAATGGATGTGCTTTGTCCATATAAAATCATTTTAACACCTTTGCTATGTAATTAGATTGATGGACAAAAATTCCATTTGTCAAGTATTCAATCTGAAGTCCCAAACAAAACTTTATTTTCCCAAGGTCTTTCATCTCAAATTCCTTCTTTAAGTAATCCACGACTTTTGATAACTTTTCAGGAGTTTCAATAATGTTTAGATCATCAACATAAACAGTAATTATCACAAATTCAGATCTGAATCTTTTTATAAAAACACATGGGCATAGAGGATCATTTTTATAGCCTTCTTTCTATAAATATTCACTAAGGTTATTAGACCACATGCATTCGGATTATTTTAATCCATATAAAGATTTATTTAATTTGATCTAATAAATCCCTTGAGAATTCAAATTTTATGCTTCAAGCAACTTAAATCCTTCAGGGATCTTCATATAGATATCATTATCAAGTGAGCCATATAAATATGTTGTAACTACATCCATTAAACGCATTTCAAGATTTTCATGTATTGCCAGACTAATTAAATATCGAAATATAATTGCATCCACCACAGGAGAATATGTCTCTTCATAATCAATACTAGGTTTTTGGGTAAAACCTTGTTTCGACAAGCCGTACTTTATATCTCACAATCTCATCTTTCTCATTTCGTTTTTGCACAAATACCCATTTATATCCCACTGGTTTTACACCATTTGGTGTACGGACTACAGGTCCAAAAACTTCATGTTTTGCAAGTGAATTTAATTCCACTTTAATTGCATCTTTCCATATTGACCAATCATTTCTATATCTACATTCTTCAACAGATGTAGGTTCAAGATCCTTATTTTTTTCATAATATTGAGCGCTACATTGTATGCAAAAATATCATCGACGTTTATTTTATTTCGATTCCA
>NW_018397599.1:5164-5295 GCF_002168275.2 Theobroma umbraticum | reverse complement strand
TTTATAATCTCATAATTGATTTTAAGTTGAATTTTGTTACATTTTTTATTAAAAAATATTATAGTTGAATCTCTGCCTTGGGACACATAAAGCAAAAGTCATCCGTTGGCAAGAAAAGTCCATTTATAGTC
>NW_018397599.1:4941-5154 GCF_002168275.2 Theobroma umbraticum | reverse complement strand
TCAAAAGCCTTATTACTCGCTTCAAATGATTTTATAATCTTATAATTGATTTTAAGCTGAATTTTTTTACATTTTTGATTAAATCAAATAATATTTGAATGTCGACATTGGAAAACCTAAAGAAAACATCATTCATTGGTAAGAAAAGTACATCTATAATCACCCATGCCTTCAAAAGCCTTATTACTCACTTTAAATGGTTTTACAATCTCA
>NW_018397599.1:2501-4347 GCF_002168275.2 Theobroma umbraticum | reverse complement strand
GATTTTAAATTAAATTTTTTTACATTTTTGGTTAAAACAGATAATATTTGAATGTTTAACTTGAGAAACATGAAGAAAAAGTCATTCATTGGCAAGCGAATTCTATCTATAGTGACCCATGCCTTTGAAAGCCTTATTGCTCGCCTTAAAGGATTTTATAGTCTCATAATTGATTTTAAGTTAAAATAGATAATATTTGATTGTCTACATTAGAAAACCTAAAGAAAAAGCCATTCATTAGTAAGAAAAGTCCATTTATGGTCATCCATGTATTCAAAAGCCTTATTACTTGCTTTAAAAAGTTTTATAATCTCATAATTAATTTTAAGTTGAATTGTTTTATATTTTTTGTTAAAATATATTATAATTGAATATTTGCCTAAGGAAATGTGAAGCAAAAGTCATCCATTGGCAAGAAAAGTCTATTTATAGTCCCTTAAGTCTTCGAAAGCCTTTTTACTCGCTTAAAATAGTTTTATAATCTCATAATTGATTTGAAGCTGAATTTTTTTCACATTTTTAGTTAAAACGGATAATATTTGAATGGCTATCTCAAAAAACATGAAGAAAAAGCCATTCATTGGTAAGAAAAGTCCATCTACAGTCATCTATGTATTTGAAAGCCTTATTCCTTGCTTTAAACGGTTTTAAAATCTCATAATTGATGTTAAGTTGAATTTTATTATATCTTTTATTAAAATTTATTATAATTTAATATCTACCTCAAAGAACGTGAAGCAAAAGTCATCCATTGGCAAGAAAAGTTTATTTATAGTCACCCTTACCTTCAAAAGCCTTATTAGTTTCTTTAAACGGTTTTATAATCTCATAATTGATTTTTTGCTGATTTTTTTTATATTTTTGATTAAAACAGATAATATTTGAATGTCTACTTTGAGAAACTTGAAGAAAAAGATGTTCATTGGCAGGAAAAGTTCATCTACAGTCACCCATGCCTTCGAAAGCTTTATTATTTGCTTTAAATGATTTTATAATCTCATAATTGATTTTAAGTTGAATTTTTTTATATTGTTGGTTAAAACTAATTATAATTGATTGTTTTCTTCAGGAAACATGAAGCAAAAGCTATCCATTGGCAAGAAAAGTCCATTTATAGTTGTCCATGCCTTCAAATGCCTTATTAATCACTTTAAATGTTTTCATAATCTCATAATTGATTTTAAGTTTATTTTTTATATTTTAGTTAAATATATTATAATGAATGTTTAACTCAGGAAACATAAGCAAAAGTATCCATTGGCAAGAAAAGTGACTTATAGTACTTAAATTTCAAAAGCCTTATTACTCACTTTAATGGTTTATAATCTCATAATTGAATTTAAGTTGAATTTTTTACATATTTGGTTAAAACAGATAATACGTGAATGTTTGTTTTGGGAAACATGAAAAAAAAGTCATTCATTAGCAAGAAAAGTTTATTTATAGTCACTCATGCCTTTGAAACCTTTATTACTTGCTTTAAATGGTGTTATAATCTCATAACTAATTTTAAGTTAATTTTTTTTTGCATTTTTAGTTCAAATAGATTATAATTGAATTTCTGCCATAGGAAATGTGAAGCAAAAGCCATCAATTCAAGAGAAAAATATATTTACAGTCACTCATGCATTCAAAAGCATTATAATTCGCTTTAACTAGTTTTTTAATTTCATAATCGCTTTGAAGTTGGAGTTTTTTAGATATTTACCTAAAATAGATAATAATTGAATGTCTGCCATGAGAAACATAAAAAAAAAGTCATTCGTTGATGAGAAAAGTCTATTGATAAACACCCATGCCTTCCAAAGCCTTATTATCTGTTTTAAATGGTTTTATAATCTCATAA
>NW_018397599.1:2167-2491 GCF_002168275.2 Theobroma umbraticum | reverse complement strand
GTTGAATTCTTTTATATTTTTGGTTAAATTATATTATAAGTTAATGTCTACCTCAAGAAATGTGAAACAAAAGTCATCCATTGACAAGAAAAGTCCATTTATAGTTGCGTAAGTCTTTAAAAGCCTTATTACTTGCTTTAAATGATTTTATAATCTAATTATTGATTTTAAGATGATTTTTTTATATTTTTTATTAAAATATATTGTAATTGAATTTTTGCTTCAAGAAACGTGAAGCAAAAGCTATCCATTGGTAATAAAAGTCCATTTATAGTCACCTAAGCATTCGAAAGCCTTATTCCTCACTTTAAATGGTTTTATAAT
>NW_018397599.1:1986-2157 GCF_002168275.2 Theobroma umbraticum | reverse complement strand
ATTTTAAGTTGAATTTTTTTACACTTTTGGTTAAAACAGATAATATTTGAATGTTTACCTTGAGAAATGTGAAGAAAAAGCCATTCATTAGCAAGAAAAGCCCATCTATAGTCACTCATGCCTTCAAAAGCCTTATTACTTCCTTTAAATGGTTTTATAATCTTATAATTG
>NW_018397599.1:0-1976 GCF_002168275.2 Theobroma umbraticum | reverse complement strand
GAATTTTTTTATATTTTTGGTTAAAATATATTACAACTAAATGTCTACCTCCGAAAACATGTACCAAAAGTCATCCATTAGTATGAAAAGTCCATTTATAGTCACCTATACCTTTGAAAGCCTTATTACTCACTTGAAATAGTTTTATAATCTTATTATTGATTTTAAGTTAAATATTTTTTATACTTTTAGTTAAAATAAATAATATTTGAATGTCTACCACGAAAAATTTGAAGAAAAAGTCATTGTTTGTTTGCAAGAAAAGCCCATTTACAGTCCTCCATGTCTTCAGAAACCTTATTAGAGTTGGCAAATATAAGGAAAAACCATTCATGAGCAAGAAAAGTCTATTTATAGTCACCCATACCTTCGAAAGGCTTATTACTTGCTTTAAATGGTTTTATATTCTCATGATAGATTTTGAGTTAAATTTTTTATATTTTTTATTAAAACAAATAATGTTGGAATGTCTGCCTTGAAAAATGTAAAAAAAAACCATTCATTGGCAAGAAAAGTCTATCTGTACTCACCCATGCCTTCGAAAAGCCTTATTGCTAGTTTTAAATGGTTTTATATTCTCATAATTGATTTTAAGTTGAATTCTTTTATATTTTTGATTAAAATATGTTGTAATTGAATCTCTACTTTCAGAAACCTGAACCAAGAGCCACTCGTTGGCAAGAAAAGTCTATTTATAATCACTTAAGCCTTCGAAAGCCTTATTCCTCACTTTAAATGGTTTTATAATCTCATTACTGATTTTAACTTGAATTTTTTTATGCTTTTAGTTAAAACAGAAAATATTTGAATGTTTGCCATGGGAAACGTGAAGAAAAAGCCATTTATTGACGAAAAAAGTTCATTTATAGTCACCCATGTCTTCGAAAGCCTTATTACTGGCTTTAAATTATTTTATAATCTCATAATTCATTTTCAGATGAATTTTTTTATATTTGTGGTTAAAATATATTATAATTGAGTGTCTGCTTTTGGAAACGTAATGCAAAAGTCATCCATTGACACGAAAAGTTCATTTATAGTCACCTAAGCCTTTGAAAGCCTTATTACACGCTTTAAATGGTTTTATAATCTCACAATTGATTTTCAGTTGAATTTTTTTACATTTTTGGTTAAAATAGACTATAATTGAATATCTGGTTGCAAAAAATTAAAAAAAATAATTATTGGCAAGAAAAGTCCATTTATAGCCACCCATGCCTTTCAAAGCCTTATTACTCGCTTTAAATGATTTTATAATCTCATTATTGATTTTAAGTTAAATTTTCTTATATTGTTGGTTAAAATAGATTATAATTGAATGTCTGCTTCAAGAAACATAAAGCTAAAGCCATCCATTGTCAAAAAAAAGTTCATTTATAGTCACCCATACCTTTGAAAGCCTTATTACTCGCTTTAAATAGTTTTGTAATCTCCCAATAGATTTTAAGTTGAATATATTTTATACTTTTAGTTAAAATAAATAATATTTGAATGTTTGCCTCGAATCATGTGAAGAAAAAAAATCAATCATTGGCAAGAAAATACCATTTATAGTAATTTATGCCTTCGAAAGCCTTATTACTTGTTTTAAATAGTTTTATATTCTCATAATTAATTTTAAGTTGAATTTTTTTATATTTTTAACTAAAATATGTTATAATTGAATCTCTACTTCAAGAAACGTGAAGCAAAAGTCATCCATTAGCAACAAAAGTCCATTTATAATCACCCATGCCTTCGAAAGTCTTATTACTTGTTTTAAATAGTTTTATAATCTCATAACTGATTTTAAGTTGAATTTTTTTATATTTTTTCTAAAAATATATATTAATTGAATGTCTGCCTAGGGAAACATGAAGCAAAAGTCATCCATTGGTTAAAAAAGTCCATTTATAGTTGCTTAAGTCGTCAAAAGCCTTATCAATCGCTTTAAATGGTTTTATAATCTCATAATTGATTTTAAGTTGAATTTTTTA
>NW_018397598.1:5185-5329 GCF_002168275.2 Theobroma umbraticum | reverse complement strand
TGTTTCTTGAGGTATACATTCAATTATTGTCTGGTTTAACCAAAAATGTAAAAAAATTTAACTTAAAATCAATTACGAGTTTATAAAAGCATTTAAAGCGAGTAACAAGGCTTTTAAAGGAATGGGTGACTATAAATGGACTTT
>NW_018397598.1:4659-4845 GCF_002168275.2 Theobroma umbraticum | reverse complement strand
CTTAAAATCAATTATAGGATTATAAAACCATTTAAAGTGAGTAATATGGCTTTTCAAGGAATGGGTGACTATAAACGGACTTTTCTTGCTAATGAATCTTTGTTTCTTCACGTTTCTTGAGGTAAGCAATCAATTATAGTCTATTTTAAGGAAAAATGTAAACAAATTCAACTTAAAATTAATTAT
>NW_018397598.1:4484-4580 GCF_002168275.2 Theobroma umbraticum | reverse complement strand
AATGCTTTTTTCTTCATATTTCTCAAGGTGGACATTCAATTACAGTCTGTTGAAGCAAAAATGTAAAAAAATTCAACTTAAAATCAATTATGAGAT
>NW_018397598.1:4181-4474 GCF_002168275.2 Theobroma umbraticum | reverse complement strand
TTTAAAGCGAGTAATAAGGCTTTTAAAGGAATAGGTGACTATAAGTAGATTTTTCTTCTCAATGAATGACCTTTTCTACATGTTTTCTGAGACAGGCATTCAATTATAGCGTGTTTTAATGACAAATGTAAAAAATTTCAACTTAAAATCAATTATAGGATTTTAAAACTATGTAAAGCAAGTAATAAGCCTTTTGAAGGAATGGGTGACAATCAATGGACTTTTCTTGCTAATGAATTCCTTTTTCTTCACGTTTCTAGAGGTAGACATTCAATTATTGTCTAGTTTAACCA
>NW_018397598.1:3961-4171 GCF_002168275.2 Theobroma umbraticum | reverse complement strand
AAATTTAACTTAAAATCAATTATGAGATTATAAAACCATTTAAAGCGAGTAACCAGGCTTTTGAAGGAATGGGTGAATATAAATGGACTTTGCTTACCAATAAATGCTTTTTTCTTTATGTTTCTTGAGGTGCACATTCAATTATTGTCTGGTTTGACTAAAAATGTAAAATAATTCAACTTAAAATCAATTATGAGATTATAAAACCAT
>NW_018397598.1:3793-3939 GCF_002168275.2 Theobroma umbraticum | reverse complement strand
TGAATGAATGGGTGACTATAAATGGACTTTTCTTGCCAATGAATGTGTTTTTCTATACATTTTTCAAGGTAGATATTCAATTATTGTCTGGTTTAACTAAAAATGTAAAACAAATTTAACTTAAAATCAATTATGGGATTATAAAA
>NW_018397598.1:3298-3783 GCF_002168275.2 Theobroma umbraticum | reverse complement strand
CTAGTAATAAGGCTTTTGAAGGAATGGGTGAATATAAATAAACTTTTCTTACTAATGAACACCTTTTTCCTCATGTTTATCGAGGTAGGTCATCAATTATAGTCTATTTGAATGAAAAATGTAAACAAATTCAACTTAAAATCAATTATGAGATTATAAAACCATTTAAAGTGAGGACTAAGGCTTTTAAAGAAATGGGTGACTATAAATGAACTTTTCTTGCCAATGAATCTTTTTTTCTTCACATTTTTAAAGATAGACATTCAATTACAGTCTGTTTTAACCAAAAATGTAAAACAATTCAACTTAAAATCAATTATGAGATTATAAAACAATTCAAAGCAAGTAATAGGGCTTTTGAAGAAATAGGTGACTATAAATGGACTTTTCATCTCAATGAATGGCTTTTTTTAATATGTTTTCTGGGGTAGACATTCAATTATAGCTTGTTTTAATAAAAAATGTAAAAAAGTTCAACTTAAAAT
>NW_018397598.1:3210-3288 GCF_002168275.2 Theobroma umbraticum | reverse complement strand
ATTATAAAACCATTCAAAGCGGGTAATAAGGCTTTCGAAAGAATGGGTGATTATAAATAGACTTTTCTTACCAATGAA
>NW_018397598.1:3096-3200 GCF_002168275.2 Theobroma umbraticum | reverse complement strand
TTCATGTTTCTCAAGGTAGACATTCAACTACAGTCTGTTTTAAATAAAAAAAAATTCAACGTAAAATTAATTATGAGATTATAAAACAATTTAAAGCTAGTAAT
>NW_018397598.1:2911-3086 GCF_002168275.2 Theobroma umbraticum | reverse complement strand
AAGGAATGGGTGACTATAAATGGACATTTCTTCTCAATGAATGTCTTTTTGTACACATTTTCTAAGGCATGCATTCTATTATAGTCTGTTTTAATAAAAAATATAAAATATTTCAACTTCGAATCAATTGTGAGATTATAAAACTATTTAAAGCAAGTAATAAAGCTTTTGAAGG
>NW_018397598.1:2770-2901 GCF_002168275.2 Theobroma umbraticum | reverse complement strand
TATAAATGGACTTTTCATCTCAATGAATGGCTTTTTCTAACATGTTTTCTGGGGTCAACATTCAATTATAGCTTGTTTTAATGAAAAATGTAAAAGAGTTCAACTTAAAATCAATTATGAGATTATAAAAC
>NW_018397598.1:2585-2760 GCF_002168275.2 Theobroma umbraticum | reverse complement strand
GAGTAATAAGGCTTTTAAAGGGATGGGTGACTATAAATAGACTTTTCTTGTGAATGAATCCCTTTTTCTTCATGTTTCTCAAGGTAGACATTCAATTTTGTTTGTTTTAACAAAAAATGTAAAAAAAATTTAACTTAAAATTAATTACGAGATTATAAAACAATTTAAAGCGAGT
>NW_018397598.1:2405-2560 GCF_002168275.2 Theobroma umbraticum | reverse complement strand
CTATAATGGACTTTTCTTCTCAATAAATGGCTTTTTCTATATGTTCTCTAAGGCAGGCATTTAATTATAGCCTGTTTTAATGAAAAATGTAAAAAAAGTTAAACTTAAAATTAATTATGAGATTATAAAACCGTTTAAAGTGAGTAATAAGGCTT
>NW_018397598.1:2245-2395 GCF_002168275.2 Theobroma umbraticum | reverse complement strand
GGGTGACTATAAATGGACTTTTCTTCTCAATGAATGGCTTTTTCCATATGTTTTCTGAGGTTGGCATTCAATTATAAGCTGTTTTAATAAAAAATACAAAAATGTTCAACTTAAAATCAATTATGAAATTATAAAACCATTTAAAGCAAG
>NW_018397598.1:1917-2235 GCF_002168275.2 Theobroma umbraticum | reverse complement strand
TTCGAAGGAATGGGTGACTATAAATGGACTTTTCTTGCTAATGAATTTCCTTTTTTTTCATGTTTCTAGAGTTTGACATTCAATTATTGTCTGGTTTAACAAAAATGTAAAAAGATTTGACTTAAAATCAATTATGAGATTATAAAAATAATTAAAGCGAGTAACAAGGCTTTTGAAGGAATGGGTGTCTATAAATGGAGTTTTCTTGCCAATGAATGTGTTTTTCTTCATATTTTTTGAGGTTGATATTCATTTATTGTCTAGTTTAGCAAACAATGTAAAAACAATTCAACTTAAAATCAATTATGGGATTATAAA
>NW_018397598.1:1765-1907 GCF_002168275.2 Theobroma umbraticum | reverse complement strand
GCGAGTAATAAGGCTTTTGAACGAATGGGTGACTATAAATGGACCTTTTTTTGCTAATGAATAGCTTTTTCTTCATATTTCTCAAGGTAGGCAATCAATTATAGTCTATTTTAATGAAAAATGTAAACAAATTCAGCTTAAA
>NW_018397598.1:1566-1755 GCF_002168275.2 Theobroma umbraticum | reverse complement strand
AGATTATAAAACCATTTAAAGCTAGTACTAAGGCTTTCGAAGGAATGGGTGATTATAAATGGACTTTTCTTGCCAGTGAATGCTTTTTCCTGCATGTTTCTCAAGGCAAATGTTTAATTACAGTCTGTTTTGACTAAAACTGTAAAAAAATTCAAATTAAAATCAATTATGAGATTATAAAACAATTTA
>NW_018397598.1:1411-1556 GCF_002168275.2 Theobroma umbraticum | reverse complement strand
TAAGGATTTTGAAGGAATGGGTTACTATAAATGAACTTTTCTTGCTAATGAATTATTTTTTTCATCACATTTCTAGAGGTAGACATTCAATTATTGTCTTGTTTAACCAAAAATGTAAAAAAATTCAACTTAAAATTAATTATGA
>NW_018397598.1:1257-1401 GCF_002168275.2 Theobroma umbraticum | reverse complement strand
CCATTTAAAGCGAGTAACAAGGCTTTTGAAGGAATGGGTGACTCTAAGTGGACTTTTATTGCCAATGAATACTTTTCTCTTCACGTTTCTTAAGGTATACATTCAATTATTACCTGGTTTAACAAAAAATGTAAAAACAATTCA
>NW_018397598.1:1041-1176 GCF_002168275.2 Theobroma umbraticum | reverse complement strand
TTTTCGTATCAATGAATGTGTTTCTCTTTACATTTTTTAAGGTAGACATTCAATTATTTTCTAGTTTAAACGAAAATGTAAAAAAAATTCAACTTCAAATCAATTATGGGATTATAAAACCATTTAAAGTGAGTA
>NW_018397598.1:952-1031 GCF_002168275.2 Theobroma umbraticum | reverse complement strand
TGAAGGAATAGGTGACTATAAATGGATTTTTCTTGCGAATGAATGCTTTTTTCTTTGCGTTTCTCAAGCTAAACATTTA
>NW_018397598.1:837-942 GCF_002168275.2 Theobroma umbraticum | reverse complement strand
GTTTTAATGAAAAATGTAAAAAAGTTGAACTTAAAATCAATTATGAGATTATAAAACCATGGAAAGTAAGTAATAAGGCTTTTGAAGGAATGGGTGACTATAAAT
>NW_018397598.1:703-824 GCF_002168275.2 Theobroma umbraticum | reverse complement strand
ATTATTGTCTGGTTTAACCAAAAATGCAAAATAATTCAACTTGAAATCAATTATGAGTTTATAAAATCATTTAAAATGAGTAACAAGGCTTTTAAAAGAATGGGTGACTATAAATGGACTT
>NW_018397598.1:0-147 GCF_002168275.2 Theobroma umbraticum | reverse complement strand
TGTTTCTCAAGCTATACATTCAATTATAGCCTATTTTAATGAAAAATGTAAAAAAGTTAAACTTAAAATCAATTATGAGATTATAAAACCATGTAAAGTAAGTAATAAGACTTTTGAAGGAATGGGTGACTATAAATGGACTTTTCT
>NW_018397597.1:5197-5395 GCF_002168275.2 Theobroma umbraticum | reverse complement strand
AGGTATGGGTGACTAAAAATAGACTTTTCTTGCAAATTAATACTTTTTTCTTTAGTTTTGTTAGGCTAGGCATTCAATTCTAGTCTGTTTTAAACAAGAATGACTGAAGAATTCAAATTTAATTCAATTTTGAGATTACAAAACTATTTAAAGTGAATAATAAGGCTTTTAAAGGAATTGGTGACTATAAATAGACTT
>NW_018397597.1:5041-5187 GCF_002168275.2 Theobroma umbraticum | reverse complement strand
TGAATGCCTTTTTCTTTATGGTTCTCAAGGTACACATTCAATTATAGTCTGTTGGAACTTAAATTGTAAAAAAAATTCAAACTTGAAATCAATTATGGCATTGCAAAACTATTTAAAGCAAGTAATAAGGCTTTTGAAGGTATGGG
>NW_018397597.1:4857-5031 GCF_002168275.2 Theobroma umbraticum | reverse complement strand
TGGACTTTTCTTGCAAATTAATGCTTTTTTCTTTATTTTTCTCTACGTAGGCAATCAATTCTAGTCTGTTTTAACCAAAAATGGTTGAAGAATTTAAATTTAAATCAATTTTGAGATTAGAAAACTATTTAAAGTGAGTAATAAGGCTTTTAAAGGAATAGGTGACTATAAATG
>NW_018397597.1:4554-4680 GCF_002168275.2 Theobroma umbraticum | reverse complement strand
TATAAAACCATTTAAAGTGAGTAATAAGGCTTTTGATGTAATGGGTGACTATAAATAGACTTTTCTTGCCAATGAATATCTTTTTTTTTTTTATTTCTCGAGGTAGACATTCAATTATAATTTGTT
>NW_018397597.1:4173-4440 GCF_002168275.2 Theobroma umbraticum | reverse complement strand
CAATGAATGCCTTTTTCTTTGCATCTCTCAAGGTAGACATTCAATTATAGTCTATTTTAGCCAGAAATGTAAAAAAATTAGACTTAAAATCAATTATGGCGTTATAAAACCATTTAAAGCAAGTAATAAGGCTTTTCGAAGGTATGGTTGACTATAAATGGACTTTTCTTGCCAATGAATGCTTTTTCCTTCAGGTTTCTCAAGGTAGACGTTCACTCCTAGTCTGTTTTAATAAAAAATGTAAAAAAATTCAACTTAAAATCAATT
>NW_018397597.1:3800-4163 GCF_002168275.2 Theobroma umbraticum | reverse complement strand
AAAATCATTTAAAGCAAGTAATAAGGCTTTCGAAGGCTTGGGTGATAATAAATGGAACTTTTGTGTCAATGGTTGGCTTTTGCTTCATGTTCCCTAGGGCAGGCATTAAATTATAGCCTTTGTTAACCAAAAATGTAAAAAAATTGACTTAAAATAAATTTGGAGATTATAAAGCCATTTAAAGTGAGTAATAAGGCTTTCAAAGGCTTGAGCAACTATAAATGGGCTTTTCTTACCAATGAATACCTTTTTCTTCACATTTTCCAAGGTAAACATTCAATTATAATCTTTTCTAACAAAAAATGCTAAAAACTTCAAGCCAAAATCAATTATGAGGTTATAAAACCATTTAAAGTGAGTAAT
>NW_018397597.1:2100-3790 GCF_002168275.2 Theobroma umbraticum | reverse complement strand
AAAGAATGGGTGACTATAAATGGACTTTTCTTACCAATGAATTTCTTTTTCTTCATATTTCTCAAGGTAGACATTCTATTATAATCTATTTTAACTAAAAATATACAAAGATTTCAAATTTAAATTAATTTTGAGAATATAAAACCATTTAAAATGAGTAATAAGGCTTTTAAAGGAATGGGTGACTATAAATGGACTTTTCTTGCCAATGAATGTCGTTTTCTTTATGGTTCTAGAGGTAGAGATTCTATTATAGTTTGTTTTAACCTAAAATATAAAAAAAAATTCAACCTTAAAATCAATTATGGTATTACAAAACCATTTAAAGCAAGTGATAAGGCTTTTAAAGGTGTGGGTGACTATAAATGGACTTTTCTTGCTAATGAATTCCTTTTTCTCCACATTTCTCAAGGTAGACATTCAATTATAATCTGTTTTAACCAAAAATGTACAAAAATTCAAATTTAAATCAATTTTGAGAATATAAAACCATTTAAAGTAAGTAATATGGCTTTTAAAGGAATGGGTGACTTTAAATGGACTTTTTTTGCCATTGAATACCTTTTTCTTTACATTTCTCGAGGTAGACATTTAATTATAGTCTGTTTTAACTAAAAAACATAAAAAAATTCAACCGTAAAATCAATTATGGCATTACAAAATCATTTAAAGCAAGTAATAAGGCTTTTGAAGGTACGGGTGACTATAAATAGACTTTTCTTGCAAATGAATACTTTTTTCTTCATTGTTCTCAAGGTAGACATTCAATTCTAGTCTATTTTAACCAAAAATGTACAAAGAATTCAAATGTAAATCAATTTTGAGATTATAAAACCATTTAAAGTGAGTAGTAAAGCTTTTGAAGAAATGGGTGACTATAAATGGACTTTTCTTGCTAATCAATACCTTTTTCTTCTTGTTTCCTAAGGCAAACCTTCAATTCTAGTCTGTTTTAACTTAAAATGTAAAAAAATTAAACCTAAAATCAATTATGGCACTATAAAACTATTTAAAACGAGTAATAAAGCTTTTTGAAGGTATGGGTGACTATAAATGGACTTTTCTTGCCAATGAATATGTCTTTCTTCATGTTTCTAAAGGTAGACATTCAATTATAGTCTATTTTATCCAAAAATATAAACATATTCAACCTAAAATCAATTATGATATTATAAAACTATTTAAAGGGAGTAAGAAGACTTTTTAAAAGTATAGGTGACTATAATTAGACTTTTCTTATCAATAAATATTTTTTTCTTCATGTTTCTCTAGGTAGACATTCAATTCTAGTCTATTTTAACCAAAAATGTAAAAAAATTCAACCGAAAATTAATTTTTGAGATTATAAAACTATTTAAAGTAAGTAATAAAGCTTCTGAAGAAATGAGTGACTATAAAGGGACTTTTCTTGCCAATGAATACCTTTTTCTTCATGTTTTCTAAGGCAAACACTCAATTATAATCTGTTCTAACCAAATACATCAAAAATTCAATCTAAAATCAATTATGACGTTATACAACCATTTAAAGTGAGTAATAAGGCTTTTGAAAGAATAGGTGACTATAAATAGAGTTTTCTTACCAACGAATGACTTTTTCTTCATGTTTCTCAAGGCAGGCATTCAATTATAATCTGTTTTACCAAAAATGTAAAAAAATTCAACTTAAAATCAATTATGGCATTATAAAA
>NW_018397597.1:1760-2090 GCF_002168275.2 Theobroma umbraticum | reverse complement strand
CGAGTAATGAGGCTTTTGAAGGTATGAGTGACTATAAATAGACTTTTCTTTTCAATGAATGCTTTTTTTTTCATGTTTCTCAAGGTAGGCATTCAATTCTAGTCTATTTACATCAAAACTGATCGAAGAATTTAAATTTAAATCAATTTTGAGATTATAAAACCATTTAAAGTCAATAATAAGGCTTTTCAAGGAATGGATGACTATAAATGGACTTTTCGTACCAATGAATATCTTTTTCTTCACGTTTCTCAAGCTAGACATTCAGTTATTATATGTTTTAACAAAAAATGTAAAACAATTTGAGCTTAAAATCAATCTTGAGATTAT
>NW_018397597.1:1590-1750 GCF_002168275.2 Theobroma umbraticum | reverse complement strand
AAAGTGAGTAATAAGGCTTTTGAAGCAATGGGTGACTGTAAATAGAGTTTTCTAGCCAATGAATGCCTTTTTTTTTACATTTCTCGAGGTAGACATTCAATTATAATTTGTTTTAACTAAAAATGTAAAACAATTTGAACTTAAAATCAATTTTGAGATT
>NW_018397597.1:1282-1397 GCF_002168275.2 Theobroma umbraticum | reverse complement strand
AATGAATAACTTTTTCTTCACTTTTCTCAAGGTAGACATTCAATTCTAGTCTGTTTTATTGAAAAATGTAAAAAAATTCAACTTAAAATCAATTATTAGTTTATAAAACCATTTA
>NW_018397597.1:1053-1260 GCF_002168275.2 Theobroma umbraticum | reverse complement strand
AGGCTTGAGTGACTATAAATAGACTTTTTGTATCAATGGTTGGCTTTTGCTTCACGTTCCCTAGGGCAGGCATCCATTTATAGCCTTTGTTAACTAAAAATGTAAAAAAATTCAACTTAAAATTAATTTAGAGATTATAAAGCCATTTAAAGTGAGTAATAAGGCTTTTGAAGGCTTGAGCCACTATAAATGGACTTTTCTTGCCAA
>NW_018397597.1:486-657 GCF_002168275.2 Theobroma umbraticum | reverse complement strand
AAAGTGAGTAATAAGGCTTTTAAAAGAATGGGTGATTATAAATGGACTTTTGTTGTCAATGAACGCCTTTTTCTTTATGGTTCTTGACATAGACATTCAATTATAGTCTATTTTGACCTAAAATGTAAAAAAAAAAAATTTAACCTTAAAATCAATTATGGCATTACAAAA
>NW_018397597.1:334-476 GCF_002168275.2 Theobroma umbraticum | reverse complement strand
CAAGTGATAAGGCTTTTGAAGGTGTGGGTGACTATAAATAGACTTTTCTTGCCACTGAATTCTTTTTTCTTCACATTTCTCGAGGTACACATTCAAATATAATCTGTTTTAACCAAAAATGTACAAAGAATTCAAATTTAAA
>NW_018397597.1:111-312 GCF_002168275.2 Theobroma umbraticum | reverse complement strand
ATTTAAAGTGAGTAATAAGGCTTTTAAAGGAATGGGTTACTATAAATGGACTTCTTTTTGCCAATGAATGCCTTTTTCTTTACATTTCTCGAGATAAACATTGAATTATAGTATGTTTTAACCAAAAATGTAAAAAATATAAAAAAATATAATCTATTTTAAATGGATTTTTCTTATCAATGAATACCTTTTTCTTCATGT
>NW_018397597.1:0-101 GCF_002168275.2 Theobroma umbraticum | reverse complement strand
AAACATTCAATTATAATATGTTCAAAGCAAAAATATAAAAAAAATTTAACCTAAAATCAATTATGAGATTATAAAACCATTTAAAGCGTGTAATAAGGCTT
>NW_018397596.1:5228-5399 GCF_002168275.2 Theobroma umbraticum | reverse complement strand
TAATTGATTTTAAGTTGAATTATTTTATATTTTTAATTAAAACAGACTATAATTCAATGTTTGCCTTGAAAAACATGAAGAAAAAGCCATTCATTAAGAAAGAAAATCTACTTATAGTCACCCATTCCATCAAAAACCTTATTACTCGCTTTAAGTTGTTTTATAATCTCA
>NW_018397596.1:4820-5218 GCF_002168275.2 Theobroma umbraticum | reverse complement strand
TAAGTTGAATTTTTTCATATTTTTGGATAAAACAGACAATAATTGAATGTCTACCATGAGAAACGTGAAGAAAAACGCATTCACTAGCAAGAAAAATCTATTTATAGTCACCCATTCTTTCGAAAGTAATATTACTCGCTTTAAATTATTTCATAATCTCATAATTAATTTTAACTTGAATTTTTTTATATTTTTGCTTAAAACAGAGTATAATTGAATGTTTACCTTTAGAAAGTTGAAGAAAAGAGCATTCAATGGCAAGAAAAGTCCATTTACAAACACCTATTCCTTTAAAAGTCTTATTACTTAATTTAAATTATTTCATAATCTCATAATTGATTTTAAGTTCAATTTTTTACATTTTTTATTAAAACATACTATAATTGAATGTCTACCTT
>NW_018397596.1:4715-4810 GCF_002168275.2 Theobroma umbraticum | reverse complement strand
AAGAAAAAAGCATTCATTGGCAAGAAAAGTCTATTTATAGTCACCTACTCCTTTAAAAGCGTCATTACTCACTTTAAATGGTTTTATAATCTCAT
>NW_018397596.1:4582-4705 GCF_002168275.2 Theobroma umbraticum | reverse complement strand
AACCTAAATTGTTTTACATTTTTTATTAAAATAGTCTATAATTGAATGCTTTCCTTGTGAAATGTGTAAAAAAAGTCATTCATTGAGAAGCAAAGTCCATTTATAGTCAATCATTCCTTCAAA
>NW_018397596.1:4339-4572 GCF_002168275.2 Theobroma umbraticum | reverse complement strand
CTTGCTTTAAATTGTTTTATAATCTCATAATTATTTTTAAGTGGAGTTTTTTTATATTTTTGGATAAAAAAATAATTGAATGCCTACCTCGAGAAACGTAAAAAAAATGCATTCATTGACAAGAAATGTTCATTTATAGTCACCCATTCTTTCCAAAGCCTTATTACTCACTTCGAATTGTTTTATAATCTCATAATTAATTTTAAGTTGAATTGTTTTACATTTTTTATTAA
>NW_018397596.1:3988-4215 GCF_002168275.2 Theobroma umbraticum | reverse complement strand
TATAGTCACCCATTCCTTCAAAAGTCTTACTACTCGCTTTAAATTATTTTATAATTTTATAATTAATTTTAAGTTGAATTTTTTTATATTTTTTAATAAAACACACAATAATTGAATGTCTACCTTGAGAAATATGAAGAAAAATGCATTTAATGGCAAGAGAAGTCTATTCATAGACACATATTCCTTTAAAAGCCTTATTACTCGCTTTAAATTGTTTTATAATC
>NW_018397596.1:3898-3978 GCF_002168275.2 Theobroma umbraticum | reverse complement strand
TTTTAAGTTGAATTTTTTTACATTTTTGATTAAAACAGACTGTAATTGATTGTCTACATCGAGAAACATGAAGAAAAAAG
>NW_018397596.1:3657-3888 GCF_002168275.2 Theobroma umbraticum | reverse complement strand
CAAGAAAAATCCATTTATAGTCATCAATTCCTTTAAAAGCCTTTTTACTCGCTTTAAATGGTTTTTGAATCTCATAATTGATTTTAAGCTGAATTATTTTACATTTTTCATTATAATAGTCTATAATTAAATGCTTGCTTGGGGAAACGTGTAAAAAATGTAATTCATTAAGAAGAAAGGTCTATTTATAGTCACTCATTCCTTCAAAAGCCTTATTACTCATTTTAAATT
>NW_018397596.1:3161-3647 GCF_002168275.2 Theobroma umbraticum | reverse complement strand
CTTATAATTAATTTTAAGTTGAATTTTTTTAAATTTTTGGATAAAACAGAATATAATTGAATATCTACCTCAGGAAATATGAAGAAAACTACATTTATTGACAAAAAAAGTCTATTTATAGTCACCCATTCCTTCAAATGCCTTATTACTAACGTTGAACTGTTTTATAATCTCATAATTGATTTTAAGTTGAATTTTTTTGCATTTCTGTTAAAACAGACTACAATTGAATGACTGACTTAAGAAACGTATAGAAAAAGTCATTCATTAAGAAGAAAAGTCTATTTATAGTCACCTATTCCTTCAAAAGCCTTATTACTCGCTTTAAATTGTTTTATAATCTCATAATTGATTTTAAGTTGAATTTTTTTATATTTTTTATTAAAACAGACTACAATTGAATGACAGACTTGAGAAACGTATAGAAAAAGCCATTCATTGAGAAAAAAAGTCTATTTATAGTCACCCATTCCTTCAAAAGCTTTA
>NW_018397596.1:2957-3142 GCF_002168275.2 Theobroma umbraticum | reverse complement strand
TTATAATCTCATAATTGATTTTAAGTTGAATTTTTTTACATTTTTTAATAAAATAGATAATAATTGAATGTCTATCTTGAGAAACATGAAGAAAAATGAATTCAATGGCAAGAAAAGTCTATTTATAGACACCTATTCCTTGAAAAGCCTTTTTACTCACTTTAAATTGTTTTATAATTTCATAA
>NW_018397596.1:2597-2947 GCF_002168275.2 Theobroma umbraticum | reverse complement strand
GTTAAATTGTTTTATATTTTTAGTTAAAATAGACTATAATTGAATGTCTACCTCGAGAAACATGAAAAAAAAGCATTCCTTGAGAAGTCATTCATTGAGAAGAAAAAGCCATTCATTGAGAAGAAAAGTCTATTTATTGTCATCCATTCCTTCAAAAGCCTTATTACTTGCTTTAAATTATTTTATATTCTCATAATTGATTTTAAGTTAAATTTGTTTTACATTTTTTAATAAAACAGACAATAATTGAATGTCTACCTTGAGAAATATGAAAAAAAATACATTTAATGGCAAGAAAAGTCTATTTATAGACACCTATTCCTTTAAAAGCCTTATTACTCGCTTTAAAT
>NW_018397596.1:2515-2587 GCF_002168275.2 Theobroma umbraticum | reverse complement strand
TCGCATAATTGATTTTAAGTTGAATATTTTTACATTTTTATTTAAAACAGACTATAATTGAATGTCTACCTT
>NW_018397596.1:2244-2505 GCF_002168275.2 Theobroma umbraticum | reverse complement strand
AAGAAAAAAGCATTCATTGGCATGAAAAGTCCATTTATTGTCACACATTCCTTCAAAGGCCTTATAACTCGGTTTAAATGATTTTATAATCTCACAAGTTATTTTAAGCTGAATGTTTTTATATTTTTCATTAAAACAGTCTATAATTGATTGGTTGCTTTGAGAAACGTGTAAAAAAAGTCATTCATTGAGAAAAAAAGTCTATTTATAGTCACATATTCCTGCAAAAGAGTTATTACTCACTTTAAATGGTTTTATAAT
>NW_018397596.1:1898-2234 GCF_002168275.2 Theobroma umbraticum | reverse complement strand
ATTTTAAGTTGAATTTTTTTTATATTTTTATATAAAACAGACTATAATCGAATGTTTACCTTGAGAAACGTAAAAAAAAAAACATTCACTGTCAAGAAAAGTCCATTTATTATCACCCATTCCTTCAAAAGCTTTATCGCTCGCTTTAGGTTGTTTTATAATCTCATATTTGATTTTAAGTTAAATTTTTTTATATTTTTCATTTAAACGGACTATAATTGAATGTATACCTCGAAAAATATGAAAAAAAGACATTCATTGGTAAAAAAAGTCTATTTATAGTCACCTATTTCGTCAAAAGCCTTATTATTTGTTTTAAATAGTTTTATAATCTCA
>NW_018397596.1:1547-1888 GCF_002168275.2 Theobroma umbraticum | reverse complement strand
TAAGTTAAATTTTTTTATATTATTAATTAAAACAGATTATAATGGAATGCCTGCCATGAGAAACATGTAGAAAAAGTCGTTCATTGAGAACTAGAGTCCATTTATAATCACTCATTCTTTCAAAAGCCTTATTACTAGCTTTAAATTTATTTATAATCCCAAAATTGATTTTAAGCTAAATTTTTTTACATTTTTGGTTAAAAAAGACTATAATTGAATGCCTGCCTCAAGAAACATGCGAAAAAAGCTATTGATTTAGAAGAAAAGTCCATTTATAATCACCCATCCCTTCAAATGCCTTATTACTCACTTTAAATTATTTTATAATCTCATAATTGATT
>NW_018397596.1:1225-1355 GCF_002168275.2 Theobroma umbraticum | reverse complement strand
GCCTTATTACTCGTTTTAAATTGGTTTATAATCACATAATTGATTTTAAATTAATTTTTTTACATTTTTAGTTAAAATAGACAATGATTGAATGTTTACCTCAAGAAACATGAAAAAAAAGGCATTCATT
>NW_018397596.1:1078-1215 GCF_002168275.2 Theobroma umbraticum | reverse complement strand
GCTTTAAACTGTTTTATAATCCCAAAATTGATTTTGAGTTAAATTATTTTACGTTTATGGTTAAAATAGACTATAATTGAATACCTGCCTTTAGAAATGTGTAAAAAAAATCATTCATTGAGAAAAAAAGTCCATTT
>NW_018397596.1:764-956 GCF_002168275.2 Theobroma umbraticum | reverse complement strand
ATTGAATGTTTACCTCAAGAAACATGAAAAAAAAGGCATTCATTAGTAAGAAAAGTCTATTTATAGGCACTTATTCTTTTAAAAACCTTATTACTCGCTTTAAATTGTTTTATAATCCGAAACTTGATTTTGAGTTAAATGTTTTTACATTTATGGTTAAAACAGACTATAATTAAATGCCTGCCTTTAGAA
>NW_018397596.1:374-528 GCF_002168275.2 Theobroma umbraticum | reverse complement strand
TCAAGAAACATGAAAAAAAAGGCATTCATTAGCAAGAAAAGTCTATTTATAGGCACTTATTCTTTTAAAAATCTTATTACTCGGTTTAAACTATTTTATAATCCCAAAATTGATTTTGAGTTAAACTTTTTTACATTTATGGTTAAAACAGACT
>NW_018397596.1:120-364 GCF_002168275.2 Theobroma umbraticum | reverse complement strand
GCCTGCCTTTAGAAATGTGTAAAAAAAACTATTCATTGAAAAGAAAAGTTCATTTATAGTCACCCATTCCCTCGAAAGTCTTATTACTCGCTTTAAATAGTTTTATGATCTCATAATTGATTTTAAATGTAATTTTTTGTATTTTTTATTAAAACAGACTATAACTGAATGTCTACCTTGAGAAACGTGTAAAAAAACTATTTATTGAGAAGAAAAGTCCATTTATTGTCACCCATTCCTTCTA
>NW_018397596.1:0-110 GCF_002168275.2 Theobroma umbraticum | reverse complement strand
ACTCGCTTTAAATTGTTTTATAATCACATAATTGATTTTAAATTAAATTTTTTATATATCTCTGCATTTTTGGTCACATAGAAAGCTGAACAACTCCATGGGGATGAACT
>NW_018397595.1:5306-5449 GCF_002168275.2 Theobroma umbraticum | reverse complement strand
AAATTCAAATTAAAATCAATTATGAGGTTATAAAATCATTTAAAGAGAGTAATATAGCTTTCGAAGGCATGGGTGTCTATAAATGGACCTTTCTTGTCAATGGATATCTTTTTCTTCACGTTTCTCAAGGTAGACATTCAATT
>NW_018397595.1:4816-5064 GCF_002168275.2 Theobroma umbraticum | reverse complement strand
AGGCATGGGTGACTATAAATGGGCTTTTCTTGCCAATGGATATCTTTTGCTTCACGTTTCTTGAGGCAAACATTCAATTATAATATGTTTTAATAAAACATGTAAAAAAATTCAACTTAAAATCAATTATGAGGTTATGAAATCATTTAATGCAAGTAATAAGGCTTTTAAAGGTATGGGTGAACATAAATGGACTTTTCTTACTAATAGATATCTTTTTCTTCACGTTTCTTGAGGTAGACATTCAA
>NW_018397595.1:4588-4806 GCF_002168275.2 Theobroma umbraticum | reverse complement strand
TTTTAATAAAAAATATAAAACAAATTCAACTTAAAATCAATTTTGATGTTATAAAATTATTTAAGGCGAGTAATAAGGCTTTTGAAGGCGTGAGTGACTATAAATGGACTTCTCTTGCCAATGGATGTAATTTTCTCTACGTTTTTTGAGGCAGACATTCAATTATAATCTCTTTTGATAAAAAATATAAAAAAGTTCAACTTAAATCTAATTATGAG
>NW_018397595.1:4512-4578 GCF_002168275.2 Theobroma umbraticum | reverse complement strand
TATTTAAAGCGAGTAATAAGGCTTTTGAAGGCATGGTGTAACTATAAAAGGACTTTTCTTGCCAAT
>NW_018397595.1:4389-4502 GCF_002168275.2 Theobroma umbraticum | reverse complement strand
TTCTTCACGTTTCTTGAGGTAGACAATCAATTATAATATATTTTAGTAAAAAATATAAAAAAATCAAATTAAAATCAAATATGAGGTTATAAAATCATTTAAAGTAAGTAATA
>NW_018397595.1:4304-4379 GCF_002168275.2 Theobroma umbraticum | reverse complement strand
AGGCATGGGTGACCATAAATAGAGGTTTCTTGTTAAAAAATATCTTTTTCATTACGTTTCTCGAGGTAGACATTC
>NW_018397595.1:4082-4294 GCF_002168275.2 Theobroma umbraticum | reverse complement strand
TTTTTTTATAAAAATATAAAAAAATCCAAATTAAAACGAATTATGAAATTAAAAAACTATTTAAAGCAAGTAATAAAGCGTTCGAAGGCATGGGTGACGACTATAAATAGACTTTTCTTGCCAATGGATATCCTTTTCTTTACATTTCTTGAGATAGATATTCAATTATAATATTTTTAATAAAAATATAAAAAAATTCAAATTAAAATCAA
>NW_018397595.1:4001-4072 GCF_002168275.2 Theobroma umbraticum | reverse complement strand
ATAAAATCATTTAAAGTGACTAATAAGGCTTTTGAAGGGATGGGTTACTATAAATGGACTTTTCT
Source organism: Theobroma umbraticum (assembly GCF_002168275.2). Taxonomy (NCBI): domain Eukaryota; kingdom Viridiplantae; phylum Streptophyta; class Magnoliopsida; order Malvales; family Malvaceae; genus Theobroma; species Theobroma umbraticum. The sequence continues at coordinate 4,007 of NW_018397595.1, read as the reverse complement.
TGTCAA
>NW_018397595.1:3892-3991 GCF_002168275.2 Theobroma umbraticum | reverse complement strand
TTTCTTCATGTTTCTCGAGGTAGATTTTCAATTATAACATAAAATCAACTATGAGGTTATAAAATCATTTAAAGCAAGTAATAAGGTTTTCGAAGGTAT
>NW_018397595.1:3778-3882 GCF_002168275.2 Theobroma umbraticum | reverse complement strand
AAATGGACTTTTCTTGCCAATGGATATCTTTCTCTTCACGTTTCTCGAGGTAGATATTTAATTATAATCTATTTTAATAAAAAATTTAAATTAAAATCAATTAT
>NW_018397595.1:3647-3768 GCF_002168275.2 Theobroma umbraticum | reverse complement strand
AATCATTTAAAGTGAGTAATATAGCTTTCGAAGACATGGGTGACTATAAATGGACTTTTCTTGGCAATGGATATCATTTTTTTTATATTTTTTGAGGCAGACATTCAATTACAATCTGTTT
>NW_018397595.1:3533-3637 GCF_002168275.2 Theobroma umbraticum | reverse complement strand
TGTAAAAAAGTTCAACTTAAAATGAATTATTAGATTAAAAAACTTTTTAATGCAAGTAATAAGGCTTTCAAAGGCATGGGTAATGGACTTTTCTTGTCAATGGA
>NW_018397595.1:3410-3523 GCF_002168275.2 Theobroma umbraticum | reverse complement strand
TTCACGTTTCTTGAAGTAGACACTCAATTATAAACTATTTTAATAAAAATATAAAAAAAACTCAAATTAAAATCAATTATGAGATTAAAAAATCATTTAAAGCGAGTAATAAG
>NW_018397595.1:3284-3400 GCF_002168275.2 Theobroma umbraticum | reverse complement strand
ACATGGGTGACTATAAATGGACTTTTCTTACCAATGGATATCTTTTTCTCCTCGTTTCTCAAGGTAGACATTGAATTATAATCTGTTTTAATGAAAAATATAAAAAAATTTAACTT
>NW_018397595.1:3128-3274 GCF_002168275.2 Theobroma umbraticum | reverse complement strand
ATGAGATTACACAACCATTTAAAACGTGTAATAAGGTTTTCGAAGGCATGGGTGACTATAAATGGACTTTTCTTACCAATGAATATTTTTTGCTTTATGTTTTATGAGGCAGACATTCAATTATAATCTGTTTTAATAAAAAATAT
>NW_018397595.1:2898-3118 GCF_002168275.2 Theobroma umbraticum | reverse complement strand
AACTTAAAATCAATTATGAGTTTATAAAAGCATTTAAGGGGAGTAATAAGCCTTTCAAAGCCATGGGTGACTATAAATGGCCTTCTCTTGCTAATGGATATCATTTTCTTTAAGTTTTTTGATGCAGACATTCAATTATAATCTGTTTTAATAAAAATTGTAAAAAGTTCAGCTTAAAAATAACTATGAGATTAAAAAACCATTTATAGCGAGTAATAAG
>NW_018397595.1:2736-2888 GCF_002168275.2 Theobroma umbraticum | reverse complement strand
GCATGGGTGACTATAAATGGACTCTTCTTGTCAATGGATATCTTTTTTTTCACGTTTCTTGAGACAAACATTCAATTACTTTTTTTGCCAATAGATATCTTTTCTTTATGTTTCTCGAGGTAGACATTCAATATAATATTTTTTAACAAAAA
>NW_018397595.1:2215-2726 GCF_002168275.2 Theobroma umbraticum | reverse complement strand
TTCAAATTAAAATCAATTATGAGGTTATAAAATCACTTAAAGTGAGTAATAAAGCTTTCGAAGGAATATGTGACTATAAATGGACTTTTCTTACTACTAGATATCTTTTTCTTCATGTTTCTCGAGGTAGGCATTCAATTATAATCTATTTAAATAAAAATAATAAAAAAATTCAACTTAAAACAAATTATGAGTTTACAAAACTATTTAGAGCGAGTAATAAGGCTCTCGAAGGTATGGGTTATTATAAATGGACTTTTCTTACGAATGAATATCTTTTTTTTTCACGTTTCTCAAGGTAAACATTCAATTATAATCTGTTTTAATAAAAAATATAAAAAACTTCAACTTAAAATTAATTATGAGGTTATGAAATCATTTAATGTGAGTAATAAGGCTTTCAAAGGTATGGGTGACTATAAATGGACTTTTCTTGCCAATGGATATCTTTTTCCTTACGTTTTTTGAGGTAAGCATTCAATTATAATCTATTTAATAAAAAATATTATAA
>NW_018397595.1:2039-2205 GCF_002168275.2 Theobroma umbraticum | reverse complement strand
AAAATCAATTATGAGGTTATAAAATCATTTAAAGTGAATAATAAGACTTTCAAAGGCATGGGTGATTATAAATGGACTTTTCTTGCCAATGGATTTTCTTAATGTTTTTCGAGGTAAATATTCAATTATAATCTATTTTAATAAAAAATATAAAAAAACTCAACTT
>NW_018397595.1:1450-2029 GCF_002168275.2 Theobroma umbraticum | reverse complement strand
ATGAGGTTATAAAAGCATTTAAGGTGAGTAATAAGGCTTTCGAAGACATGGGTGACTCTAAGTGGACTCCTCTTGTCAATGGATATCATTTCTTTACGTTTTTTTGAGTCAGACAATCAATTATAATCTATTTTAATAAAAATTGTTAAAAAGTTCAACTCAAAACTAATTATGAGATTAAAAATCTATTTTAAGCGAGCAATAAGGCTTTCGAAGACATGGGTGACTATAAAAAGACTTTTCTTGCCAATGGATATCTTTTTCTTCTCATTTTCCGATGTAGACATTCAATTATAATCTGTTTTAATAAAAAAATGTAAAGAAATTCTACTTAAAATCAATTATAAGGTTATGAAACCATTTAAAGCAAGTAATAAGGCTTCCGAAGGCATGGGTGACTATAAATGGACTTTTCTTACCAATGGATATCTTTTCCTTCACGTTTCTCAATATAGATATTCAATTATAATCTATTTTAATAAAAATATAAAAAATTAAAATTAAAATCAATTATGAGGTTATAAAATAATTTAAAGCAAATAGTAAGGTTTTCGAAGGTATGGGTGACTATAAATGGAC
>NW_018397595.1:1312-1440 GCF_002168275.2 Theobroma umbraticum | reverse complement strand
AATGGATATCTTTTTCTTCACGTTTCTCGAAGTAGATATTCAATTATAATTTGTTTTTATACAAAATATAAAAAAATTTAAATTAAAATCAATTATGAGGATATAAAATTATTTAAGGCGAGTAATAA
>NW_018397595.1:1193-1302 GCF_002168275.2 Theobroma umbraticum | reverse complement strand
GGCATGGGTGACTATAAATGGACTTCCTTTGCCAATGGATATCATTTTCTTTATGTTTTTAAGGCAGACATTCAATTATAATTTTTTTAATAAAAGTTGTAAAAAAGTT
>NW_018397595.1:1018-1183 GCF_002168275.2 Theobroma umbraticum | reverse complement strand
CTAATTATGAGATTAAAAAATCATTCAAAGCGAGTAATAAGGCTTTTGAAGGCATAGGTGACTTTAAAAGGACTTTTTTTACCAATGAATATCTGTTTCTTCACATTTTTTGAGGCAGATATTTATAATCTATTTTAATAAAAAATATAAAAAAATTTAAATTAA
>NW_018397595.1:672-1008 GCF_002168275.2 Theobroma umbraticum | reverse complement strand
GAGGTTATAAAATCATTTAAAGTGAGTAATATAACTTTCGAAGGAATGGGTGACCATAAATAGATTTTTCTTGCCAAAGGATATCTTTTTCTTTGCGTTTCTCGACGTAGACATTCAAAAATAATATTTTTCAATAAAAATATAAAAAACTTTAAATTAAAATCAATTATGAGATTAAAAAACTATTTAAAGTGAGTAATAAGCTTTTCGAACGCATGGGTGACTATAAATAGACTTTTCTTGCCAATGGTTATCTTTTTCTTCACGTTTCTTAAGGCAGACAATCAATTGTAATATGTTTTAATAAAAAATATAAAAAAATTTAAATTAAAATCA
>NW_018397595.1:501-662 GCF_002168275.2 Theobroma umbraticum | reverse complement strand
TATAAAATTATTTAAAGCGAGTAATAAGGCTTTCGAAAGCATGGGTGACTATAATGGACTTTTCTTGCCAATGGATATCTTTTTCTTTACATTTCTCAAGGTAGACACCCAATTATAATCTGTTTTAATAAAAATATAAAAAATTTTAAATTAAAATCAAT
>NW_018397595.1:425-491 GCF_002168275.2 Theobroma umbraticum | reverse complement strand
TAAAATCATTTAAAGCGAGTAATAAGCCTTCAGTAGGCATGGGCGACTATAAATAGACTTTTCTTG
>NW_018397595.1:296-415 GCF_002168275.2 Theobroma umbraticum | reverse complement strand
TCTTTTTCTTCATGTTTCTCAATGTAGACATTTAATTATAATCTGTTTTAGTAAAAAATGTAGAAAAAATTAACTTAAAATCAATTATGAGGTTATAAAATCATTTAATACGAGTAATA
>NW_018397595.1:0-286 GCF_002168275.2 Theobroma umbraticum | reverse complement strand
AGGTATGAGTGACTATAAATAGACTTGTCTTACTAATGGATATCTTTTTCTTCATGTTTGTTGAGGTAAACATTCAATTATAATCTGTTTTAAAATATATATAAAAAAATTTAAATTAAAATCAATTATGAGGTTATAAAATCGTATAAAGTTAGTAATAAGGTTTTTGAAGGTATGGGTGACTATAAGTGGACTTTTCTTGTCCATGGATATTTTTTCTTCACGTTTCTCAAGTTAGACATTCAATTATAATCTATTTTAATAAAAATATAAAAAAATTCAAATT
>NW_018397594.1:4285-5474 GCF_002168275.2 Theobroma umbraticum | reverse complement strand
GTATTCTCTTTTGATTTATTTCATTTGCATTTCATTCCACATGTATTTCTATGCGTTTCATTTTCATTTCCTTTAAATGCCATCTTATCACCCAATAACAGTTCATGCTATGATTAGCTTTTTCTTTTCAAATCACATTCCCATCCTTACTTTATTTACCATGGCTAATTTTGCCAAGCCATGGTTTTCTTCCACTTAAATACTCTTTATTCTTTTTGTCTTTATCAACTTTCACATGGTGGGGTCCCACTTGTTTCCCACTAATTTTCTTCTTTTTGCATGTAATAGTGAATTTCATATGCACATCTCATCATCCCACATAATCTAACTTCTCTTGGTTAATTAATTTTCATTAACTTCAAATATTGTAATTACACATAAATCCTCAAACTTTTCCTTATTTACCATTTGACCCTTTATACCTTTCATCGTTTACAATTTGGTCCTTCAATCATTTCTTTGATTTCAATTTCCTTCTATCTTTCTTCCTTTTCACGTGTACAATCAAAATATCAAAGTTGCATATCACCAAAGTGTTCCCATAATATTTAAATATTTATTTACCCACTTTTGCTTTGTTAAATAAAGGCATGCGAGCTCACTTATGTCATTTTTCTTCGAAATTCTTTCTTATTTCTTCTCCCCACTTGGACTAGTCATATAATCTTCCTACATGACTAATTTCAACAATAGTTAAAATATTAATATTTTATTATTATTTTATTAATAAAATATTATTTTATTCAAAATCTTTCCTCTAGCCTTCTAAAGCTCTAAAACATCTTACTTTGTCTCAGTTTAGCTTTATAGCACCCTTTTTAACTCAACAACTTCGACCTCAATAAGATAGTATTATTTTATTATTATTTCATAGCATACGGAATATTTTATTCTTAAATATTCCTTTCACCCTTTAACATTCTTAAACACTTTAATTAACCTTAATTGGTATCCAATAAGCTCTATTAACCACCATATCGAAGTACGGGATGTTACAATCTTCCCTACTTAAAATGAATTCATCTTCGAATTCAAATCAATGTAAAGTGAATAATCAAAATTCTAAAATTCTACCACATCACTTTGTCAAGCATTTTTAACATAGGATTTTGGTTTACACATTATATCGACTTCCAATCTTTATAGAAGACTCGACAATGTCATAATACATACAATTATGTGTACTACA
>NW_018397594.1:880-4275 GCF_002168275.2 Theobroma umbraticum | reverse complement strand
CAAAACAATATTATTCTTCATCTTATAAAGAGGATTCAAATATGTCATTAATTGTAGTTACATCTCAATCATATCAACCTTAAATCATCAATCATGCATATGTACATAATCACCCACAATTCCTCTACCTTGTTCTTTTATCAAACCCTCCACAATTTAAGCATTTATTCCACCATTGACTATGGGTCTAAATTGTCAACCAATCTATATTTCGTTTTGCATACTTCTGTACAAATCCCTTATAACCATTTCATAATAAGTAAAGATCAAAATGCGCTTTCTTCATTTCATATATATTCAACATTATGGATGATTTAAATCCGGTAACCATTAGTAACCATATTCCCCAAAACAAAACCCCGATACTTTCATGATCGAGTGCTCACTAGATAAATTTCAACTTATACCATAGTGCATTTCAATAAATAACGACATTCTTCACACTTCTTTATGGTCTTAACCAATCTCTTAAATAACTAGTTCAACCTCTTATGGTTAAAATTGCTCTCAAATTTTCCTTTTAAGTTCCTTTCCAAATCTTATCTTGATTATTAACCATCTCTACAATTCCAGAGTCATGGCTAATTTACCAATCATATACCCCATACAAATATATTCATCTTGAGATTCCTTAAAGTCATTTCAAATGCCAAGTCTCATGACCTCATTAGTTCACCAATCCGAAGATGAAACTAGACACTTATCTTTTCTTAGGTGTTCTTTAAAATCAAAGAATCATTCGCTAGGACTTTTCCAAAGCTAGCGTCTTTTAGCCTTTTTACCTTAGAAAATTAAATCCATAATTAACCATTCCTAATCTTGGGTTTTATGCCAAACAAGGTAGACTTTAAACTTTTCTTACATAAATTAAATGCACAACCTTTATGTATAAGCTATAAATTTTTCCCTAAATCTCCATATATCAAAACTTTATATATATTAGAGCTATACCAGAATTGAGACATTCTATTCCATTGGCCCTTAGGAAATTAAATCCATGGCATACTCCTCTATTTGTGTACTTCATAATAGCCTAACAAATTCTAACTGACAATTAAGCTAGTTCATGTGTCGAGCCTCTCAGGCTATATCAAAGATACCAAGATTGATCATAAAAAAATAGAACTTTTGAACAAATATCAAGAGTATAAACACTTACCTTTAAGCTAACAACATTATAATTAACTTGTTTGGTGCCAAAATCATTGATGGATCATCTTAATCATCGTCTAGTGCTATAACCATTGATAAAATATCATATCGAACGAAATTATAACCAACTCCATATGAGTTTTGGTGTTGATATGCAACATGTATATTCATATATATTTCCAAAAATTTGAACTTTAAGTATTTTTAGGCATAACAATCTCAATAAGCCATCTGTAATACTGAAATAACCAACAAATCAAGTTTAGGATCATCTCCTCTTACAGCTAACCAGATCACGCTCACCATCTTGTGATGATTACAAAGCCAATTTCAATGTTTTATTTTGATACAAAAGTCAATCATTAATTGGCACTATCCCTAGACACCACGTGTCTTAAAAGCCAATTTTTACTTAGCCAAAATTCATACTATAGTATCTTGCCTCTAGGTCATGGCTTATTACCAAATCTTTACTCGTATATAAGTACTCGAAATCTCAAATCGTCATCTTTCTTTTAAGTAGATCTCTATGAATTCCGTGATGTATTTTTACTCCCTACCAAGGGTAATATCAATTAACTAGACCATATCATCATTGCTCTCTAAGCATCTGGAGCACAATTCAACCTTTGCTTACCCTATCAAGCACTCTATCTTGATAATTACTTAAAACAAAATGAAACAGGTAGGGGAAGCACTTTTCACAATTTTATGCCTTGCCTCTACAAATATATCGAGACCGTAACATCATTGAGTGTACAAAATGGAAAAATAATCGTTGCCTCAAACCAACGTTCCTAAGCATTCTTATACTTGCAACATACCTTGATGTTATGTGACATATCAGTCACGAACCCCAACATCACTATATAGCTATCAGCTCTTTGAGCTTTAAATGTTTTCACATTGTAAGAAATCTCTTGAACTATCTCACCAGGGCATTCACAACATGGATACAAGTCCATAACATGTAATCTAATGCCTAGAATAGTGAACACAATCTCATTGTTAGAGTTTTACACTGTATCATGTTATGCAAAGGATAATTTCATAACTATGACAATGTAATTCAAAGGTTCCACCCTTATCTACCAATCATAGCTCTTTTTGTAATGACCTCTTCCCTCGATCGTTACCGACGTCCGAGACTTGCAACTGAACTCGTCAAATCCCGAACAAGCCTTAGTCAAGCTTTCAAACAATTTAAACTCAACTTACAATTTTAATGCTATAATTCACTTAAACCAAATGAACACAACATTTAAAATGTAGCGTTTAGATACCAATAACCAGGTTTAATAACTCCACAACATATTTAACGTAATAAGTGGTAATCACTACACAACCTCAAGTTTTAGCAAATGCATTTTCACAAACTATTTATCATTATAAGTCTAACTATATGACCCAACACGATCTCTAGGCAGCGGAGTGACTCAGAGTGGAAGTCTAAGAGATGCTATTACCTACGTTGCAGCTAGTCTCGATGTGCTGAGCGATTCACTTGTATCGATTACTTATCTGCAAAAGGAAATAAGGGGGTGAGTCTCACAGACTCAGTGATCATCAACTCCGTGAGTAGGGCGTAAATGGGAAACAAACTAAAGGCGATAGATTTTAATATTAAAAATTATGAGAATATATATAAACAAATTAATTGAAAATGGGAGGTTTGTGCTTTATATGTAAAATTCAGTAAGTTAATGCAAGATAGTCATTTAAATCAAATATCAAACAAATTCATGTACAAATTTCTGCCATCGAAATCATTTAGCAACTAGCTTAAAGCAATTTAAAATCGCCACTCAAGCTCCCGTAAAATCCATCAATAACAAAGTCTATATGCAAATTCATAAATCACCTTGTACGTAAAGAATTAAATCCATTGTCATCGTATAAGTAAAAGAGCTGCAAGAAAACCGTTATTTCTCACAATGCGAAAAACCACGTGCATGAAAACCCAAAGAGATATTACTTTCGAGTAGGAATAAAAATAAAGAACACGTGGACCTACTTCCACGTAATAACATCTAGGAGCTCTGCTCCACCAAATGCCCACATGCCATGGCAATCTCAACGATGTTGATCGACATCGAAGAAATCAAGTGGTCGTAACCTCGTATCACAACTTGTGGCCTAGCCACATACAATCACATACCATGGCCCCAGCCATGTCTAACAGCCCATCGACGACCCAAAGATTCTCTAACTAGAGCTCACTTGTGCACAAGGGTCACACTTAA
>NW_018397594.1:0-784 GCF_002168275.2 Theobroma umbraticum | reverse complement strand
TGATAAGATTCCTTATAAGACTTTAAAATATAAACTCTTTGCATGAGGTTGACAAATCATTTAGCATGGTGCATATGTGTTTCAATCATGAATGCACATCATACAAACTATAAGGCACATACTTGACATAAATCATATTAAAAAGCTTGTTTCCCGATTTTAAAAACCTTTACGTATATATATATATATATATAGCTTGTATATATATATTTAAAGCCATTTTCAAAGTCATAACATCCACAATTTCCTAGCATTTCTACCTACTCATGCTTTCCACAATTTACATTTAAAAATAAATCAACACGTATTTATATATATATAATTAAGGAGATTTTAAAATAGGCACCCCTTACTCACCTTACAATAGCGGGATGTTACGTCGCTATTGATTTGAGTGCGTATCTAGCTAATTTTTATTTGTCGGTCTCTCGTTACCTCCTCCAGCACTCCACCACGGCAACTTTACTTACTTATTTTCTCCCTTGCAACCGTTCAAACCTAATACATGTAATTGTACACACAAATGGCAGCATATCAACCAATAGTTCTTAACCAAATCTCATAGTTTTTATCACATTACTCACAAACATTTATCATACAATCGATACACCTTAACCAACCAAAGTTTATGCAACACAACATAGTCATTTTGCATGCTTACCTCTCGGTTTAAGCTTGAATTTTCAAATATGATTCACAAGTTCCTCACATCTGAGGTCACCTTTGCTATCACAAACATAGTCAATCAATATACATCTCATTTTTCCTTTCTACTTAAAATTTC
>NW_018397593.1:5372-5513 GCF_002168275.2 Theobroma umbraticum | reverse complement strand
TCAATTATTAGATTACAAAACCATCTCGAGCGAGTAATAAGCCTGTTGAAGGCACAGGTGACTATAAATGGACTTTTCTTGCCAATGAATGGCTTTCTCTTCAAGTTTCTGGAGGATGACATTTAATTATAATCTGTTTTA
>NW_018397593.1:4808-5039 GCF_002168275.2 Theobroma umbraticum | reverse complement strand
AACCATTTAAAGCGAGTAATAAGGCTTTTCAAGGCATGGGTGACTATAAACAGGTTTTTCTTGTCAATGAATGACTTTTTCTTCACGTTTCTTGAGATAAACATTAAATTATTATCTATTTTAACAAAAAATACAAAAAAAATTAAACTTAAAATTAATTATGAGGTTAGACAACAATTTCGAGCGAGTAATAAGACTTTCGAAGATGTGGGTGACTATAAATGGACTTTT
>NW_018397593.1:4721-4798 GCF_002168275.2 Theobroma umbraticum | reverse complement strand
AATGGCTTTTTCTTCACGTTTCTTATGGTAGACATTTAATTATAATCTGTTTTAACCAAAAATATAAAAACATTCAA
>NW_018397593.1:4604-4711 GCF_002168275.2 Theobroma umbraticum | reverse complement strand
ATTATGAGGTTATAAATCCATTTAAAGCGAGTAATAAGGCTTTCGAAGTCTTGGGTGACTACAAATAGGCTTTTGTTGTCAATGAATGGCTCTTTCTTCATGTTTCT
>NW_018397593.1:4185-4594 GCF_002168275.2 Theobroma umbraticum | reverse complement strand
AATTAATTATAATCTATTTTAACTAAAATAAAAAAAATTCAACTTAGAGCCAATTATGAAATTATAAAACCATTTAAAGAGACAAAGTAAACACAAAGTGCTATAATTTGAAGAGACATGGGTGACTATAAATGGACTTGTCTTGCAAATGAATGGCTTTTTCTTCATGTTTCTCAAGGTAGAGATTTAATATATAATCCATTTGAACCAAAAATGCAAAAAAAGTTCAACTTAAAATTAATTATGAGATTACAAAACCATTTAAAGTGAGAAATAAGGCTTTCTAAGGCATGGGTGACTATAAATGGACTTTACGTGCCAATGAATGGTTTTTTCTTCACGTTTCTTGAGGTGTATATTTAATTATATTCCATTTTAAACAAAAACGAAAAACAATTTCACTTAAAGT
>NW_018397593.1:3971-4170 GCF_002168275.2 Theobroma umbraticum | reverse complement strand
AAAACCATTTAAAGTAAGTAATAAGGCTTTTGGAAGGCATGGGTAACTATAAATTATTGCAGTGTTTGGTTTAATTATAACATTATAAACCAAACACTGCAATGTTATATTTCCTGCATTTTAATCATTATTTTGCTTGTATACCAAACACTGTAATATTATTTTCCTTACAATCACATTGCTTGCAATCACATTACTT
>NW_018397593.1:3701-3961 GCF_002168275.2 Theobroma umbraticum | reverse complement strand
TGCATTGTAAAGTACCAAACGCCACCTAAATGTTTTCATAATTTGATAATTGATTTTAAGTTAAATTTTTTTATTTTTTTATTTAAACAGATTATAATTGAATGTCTACCTTGAGAAACGTAAAGAAAAAGATATCAATTGGCAAGAAAAGTCCATTTATAGTCACCTATGCTTTGAAAAGCATTATTACTTGCCTTAAAGGTTTTTATAATCTTAACATTGATTTTAAGTTGAATTCTTTTATATTTTTTATTAAAATA
>NW_018397593.1:3299-3691 GCF_002168275.2 Theobroma umbraticum | reverse complement strand
GAATGTCTACCTTGAGAAACGTGAAAAAAAAGATATTCATTGGTAAGAAAAGTCCAGTTATAGCCACCCCTGCCTTTAAAAGCTTTATTACTCGCTTTAAATGTTTTTATAATTTGATAATTGATTTTAAATTGAATGTTTTACTTTTTTTTATTAAAACAAATTATAATTGAATATTTATCTCGAGAAACGTGAAGAAAAGATATCCATTGGCAAGAAAAGTTCATTTTTAGCCACTCATACCTTCGAAAGCCTTATTACTAATTTTAAACGATTTTATAACGCCATAATTGATTTTAAGTTGAATTCTTTTATATTTTTTTATTAAAACAGAATATAATTGAATGTCTACCTCGAGAAACATGAATAAAAATATATCCATTAGTAAGAAA
>NW_018397593.1:3169-3289 GCF_002168275.2 Theobroma umbraticum | reverse complement strand
TAGTCACCCATACCTTCGAAAGCTTTATTAGCCACTTTAACTGATTTTATAATCTCATAATTCATTTTAAGTTAATTTTTTTTATATTTTTTATAAAAACAGATTATAATTGAATGTATA
>NW_018397593.1:3063-3159 GCF_002168275.2 Theobroma umbraticum | reverse complement strand
CGTGAAGAAAAAGATATTCATTGGTAAGAAAAGTCCGTTAATAGTCACCCACGCCTTTAAAAGGCTATTTACTCGCTTTAAATATTTTTATAATCT
>NW_018397593.1:2626-3053 GCF_002168275.2 Theobroma umbraticum | reverse complement strand
TTTAAGTTAAATTTTTTTACATTTTTTAATGAAACAGATTATAATTGAATGTCTACCTCAGGAAAGGTAAAGAAAAAGATATTCATTGACAAGAAAAGTCCATTTATAGTCACCCACGCCTTCAAAAGCCTTTTAACTCGCTTTAAATGTTTTTATAATCTCATAATTGATTTTAAGCCGAATTTTTTTACATTTTTGGTTAAAACAGATAATAATTAAATGTTTGCCTTAATAAATATGAAGAAAAAGTTATGCATTGGCAAGAAATGTCCATTTGTAGTCACCCATACCTTCAAAAACTTTATTACTCACTTTAAATATTTTTATAATCTTATAATTAATTTTAACTTGAATTTTTTAATATTTTTTATTAAAAAATATTATAATTGAATGTCTACTTTGATAAACATGAAGAAAAAGATATTCA
>NW_018397593.1:2272-2547 GCF_002168275.2 Theobroma umbraticum | reverse complement strand
AATTGATTTTAAGCTAAATTTTTTTACATTTTTTATCAAAACAGATTATAATTGAAAGTCTACTGCGAAAAAAGTGAGGAAAAAGATATCCACAGGCAAGAAAAGTCCATTTATAGCCACCCATACCTTTGAAAGCCTGATTACTCACTTTAAATGATTTTATAACCTCATAACTGATTTTTAGTTAATTATTTTTATATTTTTTATTAAAACAGGTTATAATTGAATGTTTACCTCAAGAAACATGAAGGAAAAGATATTCATTGGCAAGAAAA
>NW_018397593.1:1369-1697 GCF_002168275.2 Theobroma umbraticum | reverse complement strand
ACTCACTTTAAATATTTTTATAATCTCATAATTGATTTTAAGTTGACTTTTTTTTTATATTTTTTATTAAAAAAAATTATAATTGAATGCCTACCTCAAGAAACATAAAGAAAAACATATCAATTGGTAAGAAAACTCTATTTATAGTCACCCATGCCTTCGAAAGCCTTATTACTCACTCTAAATGTTATTATAATCTCATAATTGATTTTAAGTTGAGTTTTTTTTTACATCTTTAACTAAAACAGATAATAATTTAATGTTTTCCTTGAGAGACATGAATAAAAAGATATCCATTGGTAGAAAAGTCCATTTATAGTCACTCATG
>NW_018397593.1:1148-1359 GCF_002168275.2 Theobroma umbraticum | reverse complement strand
CCTTATTACTCGCTTTAAATATTTTTATTATCTCATAATTGATTTAAATTAAATTTTGTTACATTTTTTGTTAAAATAGATAATACTTCAATGTTTGCCTCAGAAAACATAAAGAGAAAGTTATCCATTGGTAAGAAAAGTCCATTTATAGCCATCGATACCTTCAAAAGCCTTATTACTCGCTTTAAATGTTTTTATAATCTTATAATTG
>NW_018397593.1:795-1011 GCF_002168275.2 Theobroma umbraticum | reverse complement strand
TATTAAAACAGATTATAATTGAATGTCTACCTTGAGAAACATAAAAAAAACGATATCCATTGGTAAGAAAAGTCCATTATAGCCACCAATGCCTTTAAAAGCCTTATTACTCACTTTAAATATTTTTATAATCTTATAATTGATTTAAAGTTAAATATTTTTATATTTTTTATTAAAATAAATTATAATTGAATGTCTACCTTAAGAAACGTGAAG
>NW_018397593.1:456-785 GCF_002168275.2 Theobroma umbraticum | reverse complement strand
TCATTGGTAAGAAAAGTCTATTTATAGTCACCCACGCCTTCGAAAGCCTTATTACTCACTCTAAATGTTATTATAATCTCTTAATTCATTTTAAGTTGAATTTTTTTTACTTTTTTGGCTAAAATAGATAATAATTTAACATCTGCCTTAGGAAACAGGCAGAAAAAGATATCCATTGACAAGAAAAGTCCATTTATAGTCACGCATGTCTTAAAAAGCCTTAATACTCGCTTTAAATGTTTTTATATTCTCATAATTGATTTTAAATTGAATTTTTTCACTTTTTTGATTAAAACAGATAATAATTGAATGTTTGCCTTAGGAAACAT
>NW_018397593.1:123-446 GCF_002168275.2 Theobroma umbraticum | reverse complement strand
ATATCCATTGGCAAGAAAAGCCCATTTATAGTCACCCATTCTTTCAAAAGCCTCAGTATTCGCTTTAAACAATTTTATTATATCATAACTGATTTTAAATTGAATTTTGTTACAATTTTTGTTAAAATAGATAATAATTGAATGTCTGTCTTAGGAAACATGAAAAAAAATCCAAAAAAGACTATTTATAGCCAACCATGCCTTCAAAAGTCTTATTACTCCCCTTAAATATTTTTATAATCTTATAATTGATTTTCAGTTAAATTTTTTATATTTTTTATTAAAACAGATTATAATTTAATGTCTACCTTGAGAAACATGAA
>NW_018397593.1:0-111 GCF_002168275.2 Theobroma umbraticum | reverse complement strand
CATTGGCAAGAAAAGTTCATTTATAGTCACCCATGACTTCGAAAGCCTTATTACGTGCTTTAAATGATTTTATAATCCCATAATTGATTTTAAGTTGAATTGTTTTACATT
>NW_018397592.1:4682-5693 GCF_002168275.2 Theobroma umbraticum | reverse complement strand
TCTCTTTCTTCTCTCTTCTCCTTCCTCTCCTCCATCCATCAACCTCTCTATAGCCTCTTCAACATCTTTCTTCTTTACTAACACTCCAACCTTCTCTTCTTCCGCCCACCTCAGAGGCTCCTCTACACCAACCTTCACACCAATTTTAAGTATTTGTACGGCCAATTTCTCATTGGCAAACTGGTCTGTAAATAGCGGCAAAGTTATCAATGGCACACCGGCACAAATGCCTTCAATTGTGGAATTCCGGCCACAATGAGTTAAGAACCCTCCGATTGCTGGATGTGACAATATTAGTACTTGTGGAGCCCAATCCCGGATCACAAGGCCTCTTCCTTTTTGTTCTTTCCTCAAAACCATCCTCTGAAATCCACTTCTCTACTGCTTTTGATGGATCACTTCCTCTTATAACCCAAATAAATGGTCTATTCGATGCCTCTAAACCTAAACCGAGCTCTATTGATTGTGAGGGTATCACATTAGAGGCGCTTCCGAGACAGGCATAGACTACAGAACCAGGTCTTTGAGAATCGAGCCATCTCAGGAGTCGGTGTTCATCTACGGAGGCCTTGTTACCTCTCTCAGCCTTTAACGAGGCATCCTTGTTACACAGTCAAACTGGACCAACGCACCATGCTTTGTTTCCTCTTACCTTCCTGTATTCCTTGACATTTTCCGGCTCCATCTCTTCCAAAGTATTTATTACTATGCCATAGGATGCTAGATCGGCCTACTTCCATTCCTGGGAAAATTCTTTCAGGTTTCCATACATAACTTTCGGAATCTGGGCTTTAGTAAATTCAACTGTCAGGCATGTTAGGCACAACAAAGTACTCTGACTCCGATGTTACACGCTCAAGGATCTTGGAGACGCGTAAATTATGGAGGCAAAGAAGAAGAAAGCAAGAAACACCATGGAACACTATCCTTGGAATCTGAAACCGGTTAGCAATATGCAGTGTATATGACAACAAGACATCCGATATGATACAGCTTGGCCGTGGCATTAGC
>NW_018397592.1:3528-4582 GCF_002168275.2 Theobroma umbraticum | reverse complement strand
TTCTTTAATTATCATTTAGAGTTCTTGATAAAATAAAACTCTTTATTGAATAATGACTCTTATTTTATCATTATCTATATTTATTTGAAAAGAATTAATAATAAATAAAAGAGTAAGAGTTAAATATGGAGTTTTCTTTTATCAACATTATCTTAATTTAAGACAACTCTTATCTATAATTAAGATGAAAATATTTTATCTTGTCTAAATTAAGACAAATATGTTTTCTTGTCTAGATTAAGATAAAAAATATTTTTCTTATTTTAGATTAAGACAAATATAGTTTCTTATCTAAATTAAAATCAAACATGTTTTCTTATCTAAATTAAGACAAACATGTTAAAGTTGTTATTTTTGTACATAATTTAATTAATCAAATTAAAACATGCATTCCAACTTAAACGTTGAATTCTACAAAGTTAAGTGGGGAATCTATTGGACATAGATATTCCAAGCTCCAATAAACTTAGAATTATTCTTAATTTCATTAAAAATAATTCAAGTTTATTAACTATGAAATCACTCTACCATAGATTCAGGTTGCACTCTTAGATTAACTATAATTACAAGAAACAATTCAATACTTGATATTAATTATTAGTTGTCCAATTGCAAACCTTATATTGTGAACCCTCATAACCATTCAATAACAAAAAGTGAAATTGCTGTTTTACCTTTTATGTCAATTTTGTCCCTAAATCTTAAATTTCATCCAGTTAGTGATTCAATACTCTTGATCTAATCTTTTGAGCATCTATATGTGATGAGTAGCTAATACATCAATCTAGTAAGCCTAGATTAATCACCAATTTTTCTAAAATCACTAGAAATGATATTAATGCTATGAACTCTGTTATTTGAATATATGTTTTCATATATTCTTCTCGATTATAATCTCAAAATAAGGAGTCCAAATCAACACTTTATGATAATCATGCTCATGGTAAATCAAAGATTATAAGGAGAATAAACACTATTCCACTATCCATCAAGATTTCAGTTCTACTATAAGTAAATGCATAAGTGTGAGATCAAGATTTAAGTAACAGTTAAA
>NW_018397592.1:2049-3518 GCF_002168275.2 Theobroma umbraticum | reverse complement strand
ATTCTCACATGATTCTAGTTCATGTTATAGTGTTATTACTCGAAATCAACCATTTTGATAATTTGAGACTCATCCTTAGAATCATGGTACCTCAATAATTAGAAAATAAATGTTTACTTAAAACAAACTCTTCGTCTTATTATCAAAATGTATTTTCATTACAAATAAATTTAAGAAAATTAAACAGGAGAATACACTTGCTTCAAGGGCATCAGATTCTCAAAATTTTTAACAAATATGACATTGCGTGACTTACGCATTACGTGAATGGTTTTTAGTTATTGCTTAAGTAGTTAATATGACATTACGTTACTGGTAGATAAGCATTGCATGACTTAAGCTTTGCTTTGAGTTATTCATAGTCATTGTGGGGCTACTTGATAGGGTATTACGTAACTAGTAGATAGGCATTACGTGACTTAAGCATTGCATGAATGGTTTTTCTGTTTCACCTATTCCCCCTTCACAAGATCGACTATAGAGGGTCTATAGTCAATCTTGGACTAGAATGGCTGCTTTTTACTTAATTTTCCTTCACAAGATCGATGCTTTACTCAAACTTTTTACTGAAACTTTTGACTGTCATCTTTTTTTTTTATTCCTTTTCATGGGTTATTTTATCATTTTAGTCAATGGATGCGTAACCCTTTCTCTCTTTTAGTATATTAATTTCTCTATCCCCATTTCCTACAAGTAATGACATTTTATAC
The DNA here is from genome assembly GCF_002168275.2 of Theobroma umbraticum. Lineage (NCBI taxonomy): Eukaryota > Viridiplantae > Streptophyta > Magnoliopsida > Malvales > Malvaceae > Theobroma > Theobroma umbraticum. The sequence continues at coordinate 2,808 of NW_018397592.1, read as the reverse complement.
AATTAATGACTTAGAAGCATATTTGATTCCTTTTCAATTATCTTTTTCATTTCTTGTTAAATTCTATTTCTATTTCTTAATCCCAAAGTTCCAACTCAAGACGTGTCCCATCTTTTTTTTTTAATTTAAGTTTTTGTTAATCTAGCAAGTATCTTTTAGGAATAGTATGGTATCAGAGTAAAAAGAGCTGCTTGGTTTATACCAAAAATTATAATTGCAGGTTGTGATTAATTTGTGATTATCATCACCTTATGATAATCAAGAAACAAATTTATCAAATCAAGAGGCATGGTAGAATTCTGGTTCACGTCTCTGCTGTCATGACCAACTCTAATAGTCTACTTTCAATCATTCTGCAACTAAACCATTGTTCACACTAGAAATTTGTAACATCCTTCAGCCAATCTACTCCTCACTGTCTACCTTCTTTCTTTCATAATGGTTGCAACCAATCTTAGTTTATTAAACAACAATAATCCGTCATTAGAAAACTGGTTTTATGATTAATCCCGTGGTTAAACCAAAAAAATTATCAGGAACAAGAGAAATTACTTGAAAATTTACGTCTATTGTTGACACCCTGGCTTGTCCAATATTAGCTATTGGAACCAAACAACAGCACACAACAAGAAATTGAGAGCTCAGCTTCTTTGTTTATTTATTTATTTTGAGATGATCAGCATAAGCAATGCCCGTAATGAAAAATGGAAATCAATCAGAGAATCACGGAAAATAAAGACATACTGAAATTTTGAAATA
>NW_018397592.1:0-2039 GCF_002168275.2 Theobroma umbraticum | reverse complement strand
AGTCACCCATAAGAAAAAACATCGAATCTTCCGAATTGTTCTAGGCTCATGGCATCTAGAATAGAAAGAAAACACCAAATGTAAAAGATAGAGACTAACAGCCCAGACTACTGAACAAAAAACAGAGCAAACAAGTAGGATATATTAAGATCAGCAAGTGTTCAACAAAATTCTAAAAGGAATTGGATAAACCTACTTCGCAAACGTGTGTCACTCCATAGTCCTTCTCTTTTCTGCATTTTTTGCAACGATTAGACTTGTTCTTAGCCATTAGAGAAATTTAACCAGTGAAAAAGAAGGGGAGCGTGGAAAGGAAATGGACCTCTGCAGAAAATTTGAGAGGGAAAAATTCAACCCAATTCATTTCACCTCAAAGTATTTATACAACCAATATTTGAAAATTTGAAAACCAACTCCTTAAACCAGGAGTTCACTGTGAACCACCACCGGCAGAAGACAACTAAACGACAAGCCTACAAGCGTTTAGTAAACTAAACAAACTCAAATACCCAAACGACACATCAAGAGGTTTTGGTTTTACAACATAGCAAACATTACTGAAACGACAACACCTTATGACGTTTAGAAACCACCACCGGCCACTTCAACAGAAATTTCAAGAAGACAACTAAACGACAAGCCTACAAGCGTTTAGTAAACTAAACAAACTCAAATACCAAAATGACACATCAAAAAGACGTTTTGGTTTTACAACATAGCCAACATTACTAAAACGACAACACCTCATGACGTTGAGAAAGACTCAAACTAAGTAACATCAAAACTCTCCGTTTCAACTCATCAACTAACTTGCTTCTTCTTCTTCTTCAAAGAACCGTTGTTCTTTCCCTCCAAGTCTTCCGCCCCTTCAATTACTTCAAAATTCAACAATGTTCCTGGATGAAGCAAGGCATCCAATCTATCGGTTTAGGAGGCCCTATGTACCAGAGGCGGAGGGGAAGGGGGCTAGTGGAGCCCCCGCATAACCAATAACTTTTAAATTCTTTTAATTTATTTTTATTTTTAAAAATTTTATAATTTCACCTCTACAAAAATCTTTAAAATTTTCTAACATATTTTTATTTTTTAAAATCTTTTTTAATTTTACTCTTATAATAATTTTGTGTTTGGTGAAATATCCCACAACTATTAGTCAACAACTAATTTTAATAGAACTAAAATAAAACCAATTACATTTTTCAAAAAATAAAATAAAATAAAACCAATTACGATAGAATTATTTTCAAACCCTCCTCCCCTAATTATTAAAAAAAGAGTTACTTGAATAAGATTAATCTATCATAATTCTAGTAATTAGTAAACAATTAAGAGCAAATTCTTGTGAGATACAATTTTAGATTTACTATTTATATTACTTGTTCGATATATATATTTGTGTATACTAAATTTTCGACAATTGGAAGCCTTTTTTATAGTAAAGGAAACAACTGGCCCACCATCTAATACCTATTTTCCCCTCGAAAATACATATTCAAGACTTATTCAATACTTATAAAAAACTTATTAATATAATATGTTTAAAACAACTCCAACTGTCATTGCAACAAGTTGGAAGGCAAAAGCAATTGAATTTACACCTGGCTAGAAAATTATTTTTGCTTAGGGATATAACCACAACTTATGGAAACTCCCAATGGCAAGTCCAACTTTCACTGAAGAGGATTATCCTATCACTCAAACTTTAACTAGCTTTCTAACTTACTTCCTTAAGTCAGATAACTAAGAGGAGAAGAAGGTAACTAATATGCTTTTCTCCTTTACCCAGCCTGCTAGAAAGTGATGGATACCTAGCCTCTATTTGCTTAAAAGATGACCTAGTAGATGATCAGCTTAAAAGCTAATATGTTTTTGCTCTTTCCCTAACTTGTTTTTTTTTTTGCTATTGAATGGTTGGAAATTGCCACTTCGAGTAGATAGCTAGAAACTATACTTGAAAGAGAATCAATGGCAACTACCAATGTCTAACTTACTCCAGCATTGCTTTGATAACTTCACTTGCTTGCTACTTAGGGACTCTA
>NW_018397591.1:4368-5701 GCF_002168275.2 Theobroma umbraticum | reverse complement strand
TTTTGCATGCAAACAAGTTTAAGCCTATCATACCTTTTCACTTCACATGATGGGAGCCCCACATGTTCCCCACTAACTTCTTCCTTTTTGCTTGCCTTCACTTGCATGTAATAGTGAATTTTACATGCACATTTTATTGTTTTACATAATCAAACTTCTTTTAGTTAGTTAATATCCACTTAGCTTCAAATATGGTAATTGCACAAAAGTCCTCAACTTTTTCCTTATTTACAATTTGTTCCACCAAACTTTCCATTCTTGCAATTTGGTCCTTCAATCATTTCCTTTAAACTCCAATTTCCTTTTACCTTTGTTCCCTTACATGTGTATAAATAAAATATCAAGTTTACACTTCACTAAAATATCGCCATAATATTTAAATGTATGTTTACCCACTCATCCTTTGTTTAATAAGGGCACGTAAGCCTCGCTTACGTTATTTTTCTTCAAAATTCATTCTTACTTCTCTTCCCCCACTTAGATTAGTCATACTTTTTCTTCATGACTAATTTTGATCATAGATAAAATATTAATATTTTAATATTATTTTATTAATAAAATAATATTTTATTTTAAAAATTTTCACTTGACTCCTCGGGTCCCAAAATGTTTTGCTTTATCCCGATTCACTTCCGAATCACCCTTTTGAACTAGATAATTCATCATCGATAAAATATTATTATTCAATTATCATTTTTACGTGTATAGAATATTTTATTCTAAAATATTCCTTTTGTCTATCACTTCTCTTTCTCACTTCAATTTATGTCCATCAACCCTCCATCTCGTCGATGAGATCGTATTGGCCCTTATACGAGGGTACGGGGTGTGACAGGAATCATAAGCATCATACAATTAAGTCATACAAGCTTATAGATATAGTTCAATAACTTCAACAGTCAAGCTTGTAACTATGTAAGAACAAATGTATAAGAGTTAAATCATTTCAAAAACTACTTAAGGATCACTCAAATAATATGCAAGTAAATTTGATCATTTTGTCATAATTAAAACTATAATAATTTTATAACTAGCAATCCCCCTCTTTTTGATATGACAAAAGTATGAGCATAATTTGTATTGAAATGATTTTAAAATCTCCCTTTCAACATGTGCACAAAATTAAATTTTCTCAAAAACCCTATCCCTTTTTTCTTATATCAAAGTCATCAAGAACATAAGCATTAAAACCATGAATATGTAACCATAAAGCCACCGAGTCATCAGATATATGCACTTAATATCCTCAACTAAGTCATTAAGAGATATAACCATTAAACACATTCAAGTATTAATTCATCAAGAGAATCATCAATAAGAATGCCACATGTAT
>NW_018397591.1:1774-4268 GCF_002168275.2 Theobroma umbraticum | reverse complement strand
TTTTGTTATCATTTAAAACACATCAAGTCAACATTCTCGCTCTCTTATTTTTGATGATGACAAAACACTGTTAGATTAAGAGTGCAATTTCTATGTTTAGTGTGAATGTTTTAAATCTTTATGTATAATGAGGATTGCTCCCCCTTAGTCAATGCATCCATTTTTCTCTAAAGATTTGCAATAAAATATTTATAATATCCATTATAGCTAAGTAAGATAAATTGAATATCCATAATAACTAGCACAAAATATTCAATAAAACCATAGCTAAGCATCACACACATAAATGAAACATAAAGCCCTTTCAAAGTTTATTTAACTTAGTCTTCCTTTTCCCTTTTTTTTTATCATAATTGAAAAAGATATTCAAAACTCCCCCTTAATGAGTGCATCTAGATTTTCCTTTAATCTTTAAATTAGACTTTAATGAATGGGAATCATAAGCACTCATATAACAAAGTTGAAAAAGCCTATTGATATAGTTCAATAACTTCAAGAGTTAAGCTTGTAACTATGTAAGAACAAATGTATGAAAGTTAAATCATTTCAAGAACTACTCAAGGATCAGTCAAATAATGTTCAAGCAAATTTGATCATTTTGTCACAATCAAAGCTATAAGAATTTTAAAGTTAACAGTTATGTGATTCACAAAAAGTTTATGCTAATAGAAGTATAATGAAGTCAAGGATTCTAGAATTTGTTTAATTCTCTCTTAAGGCAAAATTCTAAACAACACTTAGGATAGGAAATGATTTAGTGTATTTTTGGACTCTTTGAGCCTATTCAAGCTTACCGTGTTGTAAAGCTATCCCTAGTAACTCCTTTTTGGACCTAATTTTCCTTTTCTTTACTAAACACATACTTATGTTAGCCTAAGCCTTTTTATATGCTTCCAAGTTTGTGTTGGAGTAGGATCTTAATGAATTAATGTGATGGTGTAAAACATGGATTTAAAAAAATTTCTTTTATAAAGGAAGCCAGCAATCCAATTACATAAGCGGAAACACATATTATTATTATTGGAAGTAACATAATCACATCCAAAAAAAAAAAGAATCTATTAAGTAAGAAAAATCATACCTTTTATTCTGAGATTCTTATTTTCGGATACCGCCATACCAATGAATGATTTCTCGACCAAACAAGTTTACCACTTATTCTTCAAGAATACTTTCAACTTGAACCTTAAGTGGACAACATGTAGAATGCAAGACTATAAGATGGCAACCAATTTTGTCTCTCTTTTCTTTGGAAAAGCTTGGAAGAGGAGAAGAAAAGTAACAACTGAAACTTTTTTTTTAAAGAAAAAGTACATTCTTCTTTTTTTTTTTTTACTTCCAATCTCTTCTCTTTTTATTAAAACTCTTGCTTCAAAGGTCTAATCAAAATGAAACACCTTTGAATCAATCTTGACCATCCATTCAGACTTATGAAAATATCAAACATGCTCCATAATAATCAAAATTATAATTAAAGAATAAATAATTTAATTCTTTAATTATCATTTAGAGTTCTTGATAAAATAAATCTCCTTATTGAATAATAACTCTTATTTTATTATTATTCATCTTTATTTAAAAAGAATTAATAATAAATAAAAGAGTAATAGTCAAACATGGAGTCTCCATTTATCAACATGGATTTCTAGATTCATTTTGCAAGAATCTTTCAAAAATTATCTTAATTTAAAGCAACTCTTGTCTGTAATTAACACAAAAAATATTTTATCTTGTCTAAATTTAGACAAATATGTTTTCTTGTCTAAATTAAAACAAAAAGTATTTTTCTTATCTTAAATTAAGGAAAACATATTTTCTTGTCTAAATTAAGACTAAACATGTTTTCTTGTCTAAATTAAGACAAACATGTTAAAGCTACCATTTTGTACACAATTTTGTAGTCTTAGATTAATTATAATTACAAGAAATAATTCAATACTCGATATTAATTATTAGTAGTCTAATTGCAAACCTTATATTGTGAACCCTCATAGCCATCCAATGACAAAAGGTGAAATTATCATTTTACCTTTTATGTCACTTTTGTACCCTAATCTCAAATTTCATCCAATTAGTGATTCAATACTCTAGATTTAATCTTTTGAGTATCTAGATGTGATGAGTAGCTAATTCATCAATCCAATGGGTCCAGATTAATCACCAATCTTCTTGAAGTCACTAGAAGTGATGTTAACATTATGAACTCCATTATTGGGATATATGTTCCTAGATGTTCATCTCGATAATAATCCCAAAATACGAAGTCTAGATCAACATTTTATGATGATCATGCTCATGGTAAATCAAATATTACAAAGAGATTAAGCACGAGTCCATTAACCATTAGGATTTTGGCTCTACTAGAAGCAAATGTATAAGTGTGAGATCAAGATTTAGGTAGCGTTAAAACTTAAGTTTGATTCTCACATGATTCCAGTTGAAGTTATAGTGTCATTACTCGAAGTCAACCATTTCGATGATTTGAGACTCATCA
>NW_018397591.1:0-1764 GCF_002168275.2 Theobroma umbraticum | reverse complement strand
ATGAATCACATTCGATTCGTTGAAAATAATTTAGACATTACAGCCTTAACATAATAAAGTGACCAACTTTATTATATAGCTATGAATAATTTTTAGATTCAATTAAAATATATGTCTCCTATGTATGACTTTTCATGCAAATGTATTTGAATAGAATCTTGGTACCTTAATAACTAGATAATGAAAGCTTACTAAAACAAACTCTTTGTCTTATTATCAAAATGTACTTTCATTGTAAATAAATTTAATGAAATTAAGCATAAGAATATACTTGCTTTTCAGGGCACCATATTCTCAAAATTCGTAACAGTTTGAACCTTTCATCCTTAAGTATTTTGATCCTTCTAGGAAATATTTTGAGTTTAGAGTTAAAACAAGGAGAAAGGGTGATGAAAAAAAATAATGTGTGTTCATTGGTGATGGAAATATACCTTCGTTGAAAAAAAAATAAGGGAAAGAAAAGAAAAGGGAAGTGTATTATAAGTTTGGAGGTGCTATGAGGAAGAAAGAAAAGTTTTTTTTTTTGAGCTCTTAAATAGGTCCTAGATTGATTAAGTGCTTAGATCGAATTTTAGCTTAAATAATTCCTTTATCATACTATGACCCTAGCCTTATATTATAAGCTTAAAAAAAACCTATTGATGCTTGAATAAGTGTTAGTCTATATTAGTGGAGAGAGAGAGATGAAACGCAAACTTATGGGATCCTAATATTAATCAGTGCTTATAATTGGCATAAACCAATCCGAATTGCATGATATTCTTTGTGAGAGATTATTCGCACATAAACAAGAAGTCCATTTGAAAGTGAGTTTTCCATTGAATTGATATACGAGTGTAACACCTCGTATTCTTGAATAGGAGTCAATAAGATCTAATCAAACCGATAAAAGATCAACTAATGAAAATCTAAGTGCCAAAGAGTGGCAATGGGTGAAAGGAATATTATGGAATAAAATATTCTATATGTGATAAAATAATAATTAAATAATAATATTATTATCAAAGATGAATTAGCAGGTTAAAAGGTGATTTGGAAGTGAACCGGGGCAAAGTGAGACACTTTGGGACCCGAGGAGACAAGTGAAAATTTTTGAAATAAAATAATATTTTATTAATAAAATAATATTAAATTATTAATATTTTATTTATTGTTGAGATTAGTCATGGAGGAGGATTATATGACTAATCTAATTGAGGGAGACAAAGTAAGAAAGAATTTTGAAAAAAACGATGTTAGTGGGGCTCACGTGCCTTTATTAAATAGAGCACAAGCAGGTAACTATATATTTAAATATTTTGGTGACACCTTGATGAGGTGCAAACCTTATATTATATTTGTGCACATGTAAAGGAAGGAAAATAGAAGGAAATTGGAATTTAAAAAGTATTGGAAGGACCAAATTATAAAGCATGAAAGTTTGGAGGGTCACACGATAAATAAAGAAAAGTTTGAGTTATGTGCAATTTTCAATATTTGAACTTAAATGGAAATTTATTAACTAAGAAAAGTTAGATTATATGGAGTATGAGATGTACATGTGAAACTTATTATTACATGCAAATTATTATATGCAAAAAAAAAGAAGTTAGTGGGAAACATGTGGGACCCCCACCATGTGATGTAAAAGAAAGAATAAGATTAAAATTTATTGCATGTAATGTGATTGGTGCATTTAGTGGTCAAATGAGGAAAGAAGAAAATGGGTTACATGTGATCTGAATGGTGTAACAAATGGCCAATTAAAATATAAAGGAAAGTTGT
>NW_018397590.1:5459-5610 GCF_002168275.2 Theobroma umbraticum | reverse complement strand
TTGTGGGAGACCTCCTGAATAAGACAAATAAGCCCAAATTGATAGCTTTCATATTTTTATTATACCTAATGTTTGATGAGGCAGAACACTTTATGTTATCAACAAGCACAAATATTTCATATTTTTTTCCCCAACTCAGCAGTAATATTAA
>NW_018397590.1:0-4686 GCF_002168275.2 Theobroma umbraticum | reverse complement strand
CCGTGAGGGTGATATAAAAGATGTTACCTTCTTATTATGTTACGTAAAATTAAAAAAATTTTACATAAAATTATGATTTTGTTTAGCAGGAGAAATAAGATAATTGTCTAAAAGAACGAAAAATGAAATAAACTTTCCATTGCGTGACTCAATCAATGAATTTTGGTTGGAAATGTCTTTATCAGGAGACCCAAGATTTCCCAATGTAAGTGCTTTGAGAAATAGTAACAAAATCGGTATCTTCTTTTGTGGATATGTAGAAAGGTGATGTGTCTACCGTCAGCCAAAATATAATGCCACTATCTCAACTCTGTAAAGACTACTGAGCCAATGACAAAACAACAGTGAAAAAACCACCCACCCCATCCCCAGGAAATGCCTGCCAATCTCCAAAGCCAAAGCACCACTTTGATTCTAGCACTGTTTATAGTCACTGTGTGTAGTGAATATGAGCCTCATTCCAGCACCTGCTAAAACCCTTTTCTTCTCGGTCTCCCAAAGGCTCGATAATGACACCAAGTTGCCACTTGGTAGACAGTATAATCTAGCATGGTGCTATGGTGTCCCTTTCTCTTCATTTTCCCTCCATTTTTGTCTGGCAGAGACATATGTTGGTGCTTCATATATTTTATGTGGAAAAGGACTGCTGGTTTTGATGTTAGGTGATGTCCAGGCATTTCTTCTAGAGTTGGTAATTTTTAGTGGGAAATAATTTTTTTTAAAAGAAAATTGCTTACTTTTAAAGTGAATATTCTTTTGCTGGGAATAAGAATCTTGAAAGCTATTAATTAGAGGAGTGTCGTAACATACTTGAACATTTAATTTAATAAATAATTTAAGTATTTTTAATTAAAAATTTTGATCTAACATTTAATGGAATAAAGATAAAAATTAATGATCCTTTGAAAGTACTAATTAAATACTTCAATAATAATTAATTTTGATTTATTTTAATTTCAACAATTGATATTTATTTATAGGTAATGAAACAATGGGTCCTTCAATATATTTCCACGTTGTAGACAAATCTTCTTAATCTATTTCATAAATTTGTGAAGTCATACTCATCATCAGACAAATAGTTAGGCAATATTTTTAGTTCCATAATAATTTTACTATATGATTTTATGATAAAAGTATATATATACTTATATATACAATATATTTTCTAAAATTTCAATAATAACATCTATTGCTATTGAAAGTTATTGTTGATGTTAATATTTAAATATTTTATTAATATGATTTTAGTAGAGAAATTATTAATATATATATATAGGTATGAGAACTAGTGGGCAATGGGAAATGGAAAATGGAAATATTTTCCATGGGGTGCAACAGAAATTAATACCCCACATCAAACTAAGCTTCAATAATTAATCCCATTCGATGTGTGAAAAGAAATAAAGTTAAATTTGACATCCAAAAACTAATCCTTTACGGTACCAATTCAGAATATGTTTGAGCTGAATTTAATAAAATATTAAATTCATAAAGAGCCAAACTGTTGATTTCAAACAAATTACCCCACCAAAGATTGAGTTAACTTAATTATGCATGAAACCAAAGATTAAGTTAACTTAATTATGCATGAACTTTATTATATATGGTACTAAAAAATTTCAACCATTAGACTTTAGATATTTACTTATGAAATTGTTAAAAGTTTTTAATTAACTAATCTGTTAATATTTAATACTTATGGAATTTACGGGGGAAAATGTAGACTTTGGAAGGCCATGCAGTTGTAATTTTTACATGCAAAAGTAAAAGGCAATGTGTATATAAGTATGTGCTTCTTCTGCTTCATTCTGCACAGAGGTCTCTTCCATTTATATTTGTCATTGATTGGAAAGAGAGAAATAAACTGTCCATGGAGGCCTCAGCTGGCATGTACAATAAAGCTATGCCATATTTGGCCATGGTTTTTATGAGGTTTGGCTCTGCAGGCATGCCCATAGTTGCCAAGTTCGCACTTAATAGGGGCATGAGCCAACATGTCTTGGTAGTTTACCGGTTTGTCATCGCCACAATTGTCCTTGCACCTTTCGCCATTGTTTTCGATAGGTCTGATTTTTCTATATATATATCTCTTCTTGAGTTTTATCAATGAGTTTGGAATCTGTCCTGACTGATGAAAACTGTGGATTTTTTAACAGGAAAATAAGGCCAAAGATGACCTTCTCTGTATTTGTTCAGATATTGCTGCTGGGCTTATTGGAGTAAGGAGCTTGACCATCGAGCAAAAATTTTATAATAATCAACAAAGTTTGTTTTGTGTTTTGCTCTGCCTTAACCAGGAAACATTTTCTCTTTTCTGCAGGCCAACAATTGATCAGAACTTATACTATACAGGGATGAAGTACACAACGGCAACTGTTGCAACTGCATTGTGCAATGTTCTTCCTGCTTTTGTATTTTTGCTAGCGTGGGCCTGTAGGTATATATCTTTACTCTCTAGCTGCCTATGTAAGTGGATGAATTGCAATTTGCAAGGATGATGACCTGGATGGTGGAGTTAACTTGTGAAGAATTTTTGCAGGCTTGAGAAGGTTGATATGAGGAAACTGCATTGCCAGGCAAAGATTTTGGGGACCCTTGGGACTGTTGGAGGAGCAATGATTATGACTTTAGTTAATGGGCCAATATTGCCTTTGCCATGGACAAAAGTTAAAAATGAGCACCAATCTACAGATTCTGCAACCAAGGATGACCCCTTAAAGGGTGCTCTCATGATCCTTGCAGGCTGTGTCTGCTGCGCTTGTTTTGTCATTCTTCAAGTAAGTATTTCTCCTCAACTCTTTTTCTTTGGCTTTGATTGTAGTAGTATCGATATCAAAGTTGTTGGCTTGCTACAAGAAGAGGAGAAGAGTAGCAGCAGGATTTTATTATTTATAATCAGTAAGAGATTACCATGGTCTGTTTCTACAGGCGATGACGCTAAAATCATACCCTGCTGAGCTCTCCCTAACAACTTTAGTTTGCTTGATGGGCGCAATTGAAGGTACCATTGTTGCCCTAGTAATGGAAGGGGGCAATGCTGCAGCTTGGTCCATACACTGGGATTCTAAACTCTTGGCTGCAGTTTACAGTGTAAGAAATTCTTAACTCAACCAACCACCACTATTATTTGGACCTGAATTAACCCCTTTTTTTTAATTTTGTTTGTTTGTTTTGGCTCAAGTCAATGACTACTTGTGGAAAATTAAGGCTTCATATTTCATACTCCTGCAAAAAGTATACTGATATCTATCCATGTGCAGGGAGTTATCTGTTCTGGGGTTGCTTACTATGTAGGAGCAATGGTAATACAAGCCAAGGGACCTGTTTTCTTTGCTGCTTTTAACCCTCTGACCATGGTTATCGTCGTCATTATGAGCTCCTTTATCTTTTCTGAGACAATGTATTTAGGAAGGTGCATATCTTATTGTCTTCCTTTTTTTCCTGAAACACTTGGAAAGAAGTAGCTTTCATGTCATCTGTATACAGTGACTTATATTGATTCATTAAATTTAATATTAATACTAAACATCTGGGGACGTCATTTGCACAATGGACTGTGCATTAACATCTATACATTTAAAACTTACTAGTTTCAGTGATTTTTTAACTAACATTTAGGCCAACAATTCATTGCAAACTTTGCAGTTTTATTGGAGCTATTGTCATTGTTGTTGGCCTCTACCTAGTTTTGTGGGGTAAGAGCAAGGATCAGAATTCATCAGATTCGGACAGCAACGAGGTGGCAGCTGCTCCATGTAGTGGTGAGCAAATGGCCATCGTTGGTACTGAAATAGCAACAGTGACTTCCAATCAAGACGTTGTTCTTTTAGATGTAATTAGCAGAGATGCGGCTGCTGCTGATGATGAATCTGTTAAAGAGAAAAACCAACAACAAATACCATAAGAATATTCTGATTAAGCTTATTTAGTATCTAATTTATCGATTGTTATTCAAAGTTGTATGTTTTTTTTTAGACTCATAGACTTGTTACATGTATTAAAAAATAAAAAAAAAAAGAAAAAAAATAATAATAATTCTCTCATGTTTGTTGTTTTCTGATGTGGATTTCCAATACAAAATATTGAACTACCTATAATGAAATGAGTCCCAAAGGGCACGCAAAGAGAGGTAGAGTAGCCAATGCAAAGTCCAAGTAAAACTGCTTTTGCTGGGTTCTTGCCATCCCCACAGCTGGGTATTATTATCCATTAATACTTTATTAAGTGCAAAAACAGTGGCCTTCCCTTTAAGGAAAGAAATCTAAAATAGCATAAAAGAAAAAAAAAATACATATTCTCCAAGATGCTTTTTCTCTTTTTCTTTTATGAAAATTTACATTCTTCTAACAAAATTATACGATTATAATTTTTGTTTTACTTGTGATTATAAAAAAATTAGATCTTTGAAATATATAAAAAAAATATAAAAGATAATTAAAGATACGGACCGATACCTATATTCAACACTCATGTCGGATCTAGAAACATAAATTAGAACAACTATTATTTTATAAAAACTTTATTTTTCTTTAAGTTACTACTTAAATGCTTTGAATTAAGAGTAGTTGGAAGTTTGGGCAATTAAAAATTCTAACTATTTATATAGTTTCTGCAATGATAATTAAATTCAATCCTTTAAATATATGAAAAAAAATTATAAAAAATAATTTTATTTTTTTAATT
>NW_018397589.1:5588-5753 GCF_002168275.2 Theobroma umbraticum | reverse complement strand
ATTTATAGTCATCCAAGCCTTTGAAAGCCTTATTACTTTCTTTAAATGGTTTGATAATCTCATAATTAATTTTAAGTTTAATTTGTTTACTTTTTTGGTTAAAACAGATTATAATTAATGTTTGCCTTAGGAAACATGAGGAAAAACACATTCATTGGCAAGAAA
>NW_018397589.1:5405-5578 GCF_002168275.2 Theobroma umbraticum | reverse complement strand
TAGTCACTTAAGCCTTCAAAAGCCTTATTACTCTCTTTATATGGTTTTATAAGCCCAAAATTGATTTAAGCTGAATTATTTTACATTTTTGGCTAAAACAGATTGTAATTGATTGTTTACCTTAGGAAACCTAAAGAAAAAGCCATTCATTTGGCAAGAAAAGTCCAATTATT
>NW_018397589.1:5273-5385 GCF_002168275.2 Theobroma umbraticum | reverse complement strand
CTTATTACTCTCTTTAAATGGTTTTATAACCTCAAAATTGATTTTAAGTTCAATCGTTTTACATTTTTTGTTAAAATAGATTATAATTGAATGCTTGCCTTGAGAAACATGA
>NW_018397589.1:1374-5222 GCF_002168275.2 Theobroma umbraticum | reverse complement strand
TTATTACTCTCTTTAAATGGTTTTATAACCTCAAAATTAATTTTAAGTTCAATTGTTTTAATTTTTTGGTTAAAACAAATTATAATTGAATATTTTCCTTGAGAAACATAAAGAAAAACCAATTTATTGGCAAGAAAATCCCATTTATAGTCACCCGAGCCTTCAAAAGCCTTATTACTCGTTCTAAATAGTTTTATAATGTCATAATTAATTTTAAGTTAAATTTTTTTATATTTTTCTTTAAAACAAACTGTAATTGAATCTTTGCCCTGAGAAACATGACGAGAAATACAATCATTGGCAAAAAAAGCCCATTTATAGTCACCCAAGCCTTCAAGAGTCTTATTGCCCTCTTTAAATAGTTTTATAATCTCATAATTGATTTTAAGTTAAATTTTTTACATTTTTAGTAAAAACAGATTATAATTGAATGTTTGCCATTGGAAGAATGAGGAAAAACACTTTCATTGGCAAGAAAAGCCCATTTATAGTCACCCAAGCCTCCGAAAGCCTTATTACTCTTTTTAAATGGTTTTATAACCTCAAAATTATTTTTAGGTTGATTTTTTTTACATTTTTTATTAAAACATATTATAATTGATTGTTTGCCCTAGGAAACATAAAGAAAAACACATTCATTGGTAAGAAAAGCCCATTTATAGTTACCTAAGACTTCAAAAGCCTTATTACTCTCTTTAAATGGTTTTATAGCCTCAAAATTGATTTTAAATTTAATTTTTTTACATTTTTGTTTAAAATAGAATATAATTGAATGTTTGCCTTGAAAAACATAAAGAAAAAACAATTCATTGGCAAAAATAGCCCAATGATAGTCACCCAAGCCTTCAAAAGCCTTATTACTCTCTTTAGATGGTTTTATAATCTCGTAATTGATTTTAAATTTAATTTTCTTACGTTTTTTATTAAAACAAATTGCAATTGAATGCTTTCCTCTGAAAACCTAAAGAAAAAGCCATTCATTTGTACAAAAAGTCTAATTATAGTCACCCAATCCTTCAAAAGCCTTATTACTCGCTTTGAATGGTTTCATAACCTCATAATTCATTTTAAGTTAAATTTTTTTACATTTTTGGTTAAAACAAATTATAATTTAATGTTTTCCTTGAGAAACATGAAGAAAAACACATTCATTGGCAAGAAAAGCCCATTTATAGTCAACCAAGCCTTCAAAAGCCTTATTTCTCTCTTTAAACGCTTTTATAGCCTCAAAATTGATTTTAAGTTTAATTTTTTTACATTTCTTATTAAAACAGATTATAATTGAATGTTTACCTTGGGAAACATGAGGAAAAACCAATTCATTGGCAAGAAAAGCCCAATTATAGTCATCCAAGCCTTCAAAAGCCTTATTACTCCCTTTAAACGGTTTTATAACCTTATAATTGATTTTAAGTTAAATTTTCTTACGTTTTTGGTTAAAACAGATTATAATCGAATGTTTACCTAGGAAAACGTGAAGTAAAAGCCATTCATTCATACAAAAAGCCAATTATAGTCTCCCAATCCTTCAAAAGCCTTATTACTCGCTTTAAATGGTTTTATAACCTCATAATTGATTTTAAGTTGAATTGTTTGAGATTTTTGGTTAAAATAGATTATAATTAAATTTTTACCTTGGAAAATGTGAAGAAAAAGCCATTTATTGGCAAGAAAAGTCAACTTATAGTCAGCTATTTTTTCAAAAGCCTTACTACTCTCTTCAAATGGTTTGTTAATCTCATAATTGATTTTAAATCGAATGTTTTTTATATTTTTCGTTAAAAAAAATTATAATTAATTGTTTACCTCAAAAAACATGAACAAAAACCCATTCATTGCTAAGAAAAGCCCATTTATAGTCACTCAATCCTTCAAAACCTTATTACTCACTTTAAATGGTTTTATAATCTCATAATTGATTTTAAGTTTGAAATTTTTTTACATTTTGTTCAAAGCAGATTATAATCGAATGTTTGTCTTCATAAACATGAAGAAAACCCATTCATTGGCAGAAATCCTATTTATAGTCACCCAAGCCTTCAAAAGCCTTATTACTCTCTTTGAATGGTTTTATAATCCTATAATTGATTTTAAGTTGAATGTTTTTTACGTTTTTTGTTAAAACAGATTGTAATTGAATGTTTTCTTTTTGAAACATGAAGAAAACCACATTCATTAGTAAGAAAACCCCATTTATAGTCAACCAAGCCTTCGAAAGCCTTATTACTATCTTTAAATGATTTTATAACCTCAAAATTTTTAAGGTGAATGTTTTTACACTTTTGGCTAAAACAAATTGTAATTCAATGGTTGCCTTTGGAAACATGAGGAAAAACACTTTCATTGGCAAGAAAAACCCCTTTATAGTCATCTAAGCCTTCGAAAGCCTTATTACTCACTTTAAATGGTTTTATAATCTCATAATTGATTTTCAGTTGAGTTGTTTTTTACATTTTTAGTTAAAACAGATTATAATTGAGGGTTTTCCTTGAGAAACATGAAAAAAAACCATTCATTGGCAAGAAAAGCCTATTTATAGTTACCCAAGCCTCCAAAATCCTTATTATTCTCTTTAAATGGTTTTATAAACTCAAAATTGTTTTTAACTTGAATTTTTTTACATTTTTTGTTAAAACAGATTATAATTGAATGTTTTCCTTAGGAAACATGAAGAAAAACACATTCATTGGCAAGAAAAGCCTATTTATAGTCACCCAAGTCTTCAAAAGCCTTATTACTCTCTTTAAACGGTTTTATGGCCTCAAAATTGATTTTAAATTTAATTTTTTTACATTTTTAGTTAAAACAGAATATAATTGAATGTTTACCTTGAAAAAAATAAAGAAAAACCAATTTGTTGGCAAGAATAGCTAAATTATAGTCACCCAAGCCTTCAAAAGCCTTATTACTCTCTTTAGACGGTTTTATAACCTCATAATTGATTTTAAGTTTAATTTTCTTACGCTTTTAGCTAAAACATATTATAATTGAATGTTTTCCTTGGGAAACTTGAAGAAAAGCCATTCATTTGTATAAAAAGTCCAATTATAGTCACCCAATCTTTCAAAAGCCTTATTACTCGCTTTGAATGGTTTCATAATCTCATAATTCATTTTAAGTTGAATTTTTTTACATTTTTGGTTAAAACAATTTATAATTGAATGTTTTCTTTGAGAAACATGAAGAAAAACACATTTATTGGCAAGAAAAACCCATTTATAGTCACGCAAGCCTTCAAAAGCCTTATTCCTCTCTTTAAACGCTTTTATAGCCTCAAAATTGATTTTAAGTTTAACGTTTTTACATTTTTTGTTAAAATAGATTATAATTGAATGTTTACCTTGAGAAACATAAAGAAAAACCAATTCATTGGCAAGAAAAACCCAATTATAGTCATCCAAGCCTTCAAAAGCCTTATTACTCCCTTTAAACGGTTTTATAACCTCATAATTGATTTTAAGTTAAATTTTCTTACATTTTTGGTTAAAACAGATTATAATTGAATGTTTACCTAGGGAAACATGAAGTAAAAGCCATTCATTCATACAAAAAGTCAATTATAGTCTCCCAATCCTTCAAAAGCCTTATTACTCGCTTTAAATGGTTTTATAACCTCAATTGATTTTAAGTTGAATTGTTTTAGATTTTTATTTAAAACAGATTATAATTGAATTTTTTTCTTAGAAAATGTGAAGAAAAAGCCATTTATTGGCAAGAAAAGTCAAATTATAGTGAGCTATCTTTTCAAAAGCCTTGCTACTCTCTTCAAATGGTTTGTTAATCTAATAATTGATTTTAAGTCGAATGTTTTTTACATTTTTTGTTAAAACAGATTATAATTAAATATT
>NW_018397589.1:951-1061 GCF_002168275.2 Theobroma umbraticum | reverse complement strand
TCATTGGCAAGAAAATCCTATTTATAGTCACCCAAGCCTTCAAAAGCCTTATTAGTCTCTTTGAATGGTTTTATAATCCTATAATTTATTTTAAGTTGAATGTTTTTTAC
>NW_018397589.1:746-941 GCF_002168275.2 Theobroma umbraticum | reverse complement strand
AAAACAGATTGTAATTGAATGTTTTCTTTTTGAAACATGAAGAAAAACACATTCATTGGTAAGAAAAGCCCATTTATAGTCAACCAAGCCTTCAAAAGCCTTATTACAATCTTTAAATGGTTTTATAACCTCAAAATTTTTAAGGTGAATGTTTTTACATTTTTGGCTAAAACAAATTGTAATTCAATGCTTGCC
>NW_018397589.1:626-736 GCF_002168275.2 Theobroma umbraticum | reverse complement strand
TAATTGATTCTTTGCCTTGAAAAACATAAAGAAAAACCAATTCATTGGCAAGAAAACCCATTTATAGTCACCCAAGCCTTCGAAAGCCTTATTGCTCGCTTTAAATGGTT
>NW_018397589.1:473-607 GCF_002168275.2 Theobroma umbraticum | reverse complement strand
TTTAAGTTGAATTTTCTTATGTTTTTGGTTAAAACAGATTATAATTAAATGTTTTCCATGGGAAACATGGAGCAAAAGACATTTATTAGTACGAAAAGTCCAATTATAGTCACCCAATCCTTCAAAAGCCTTAT
>NW_018397589.1:333-463 GCF_002168275.2 Theobroma umbraticum | reverse complement strand
AAATGGTTTTATAGCCTCATAATTGATTTTAAGTTGAATTTTTATATATTTTTAGTTAAAACAGATTATAATTCAATGTTTACTTTTGGAAACAAAAACAAAAACATTCATTGACAAGAAAAGCCCATTT
>NW_018397589.1:125-323 GCF_002168275.2 Theobroma umbraticum | reverse complement strand
AAGCCTTCAAAAGCCTTATTATTCTCTGTAAATGGTTTTATAACCTCAAAAATGATTTTAAGTTGAGTTTTTGTCCATTTTTGGCTGAAGAAGATTCTAATTGAATGTTTGGCTTAAGAAACATGAAGAAATACAAATTCATTATCAAGGAAAGCCCATTTATAGTCACCTAAGCCTTCGAAAGCCTTATTACTCGCT
>NW_018397589.1:0-115 GCF_002168275.2 Theobroma umbraticum | reverse complement strand
TTATAATCTCATAATTGATTTTAAGTTGATTTTTTTTTTACATTTTTTTGTTAAAACAGATTATAATTGAATGTTTGCCTTTGGAAACATGAATAAAAACACATTCGTTGGTAAG
>NW_018397588.1:853-5822 GCF_002168275.2 Theobroma umbraticum | reverse complement strand
CAATTTAAAATAAATTATGAGATTATAAAACTATTTAAAGTGAGTAATAAGGTGTTCAAAGGCATGGGTGACTATAGATAGACTTCTCTTGCCAATGAATGGCTTTTTCTTCATATTTTCCTAATGTAAACGTTCAAATATTATCTGTTTTGACTAAAAATTTAAAGAAATTGAACTTAAAATCAATTATGAGATTATAAAATTATTTAAAGTAAGTAATAAGGCTTTCAAAGATTTAAGCGACTCTAAATGGACATTGCTTGCCAATTGATAATTTTTGCTTCATGTTTCCTGAGCAAACATTCAATTTTAATATATTTTAAAAAAAATATAAAAAAATATAACTTAAAATCAATTCTGAGATTATAAAATCACTTAAAACAAGTAATAAGGCTTTCGAAGACTTTAGCGACTATAAATGGACTTTTCTTACTAATAGATAACTTTTGCCTCATGTTTCTCGAGGCAAACATTTAGTTATAATATATTTTAACAAAAAATATAAAAAAATTTAAATTAAAATCAATTATGAGATTATAAAATCATTTAAAGCGAGTAATAAGGCTTTCGAAGACTTAAGTGACTATAAATGGACTTTTCTTGCCAATAGATAACTTTTGCTTCACATTTCCCAAAGAAGACATTCAATATATTATATTTTAATAGAAAATATAAAAAAATTTAACTTAAAATCAATTATGAGACTATAAAACTATTTAAAGCGAGTAATAATGCTTTCAAAGGTATGGGTGACTATAGATGGACATTTCTTGCCAATGAATGGCTTTTTCTTTGCGTTTCCTAATGTAGACATCTAAATATTATCTGTTTTAACCAAAAATGTAAAACAAATTCAACTTAAAATCAATTAAGAGATTATAAAACCTTTTAAAGCTAGTACTAAGGCTTTCGAAAACTTAAGTTATTATAAATAGACTTTTCTTGTCAATAGATGACTTTTCCTTTACATTTCTGAAAGTAGACATTCAATTATAATATATTTTAACAAAAAATATAAAAAGAAATTTAACTTAAAATCAGTTATAAGATTATAAAATCATTTAAAGTGAGTAATAAAGCTTTTGAAGACTTAAGCGAATATAAATGGACTTTTCTTGCAAAGGGATAACTTTTGCTTCATATTTCTTGAGGCAGACATTTAATTCTAATATATTTTAACCAAAAATATAAAACAATTCAACTCAAAATTAGGTATGAGATTATAAAACTATTTAAAGCAAGTAACAAGGCTTTCGAAGGCATGGATGGCTATAGATGGACTTTTCTTGTCAATAAATGACTTTTCTTCATGTTTACCTATGTAGACAATCAAATATTATCTGTTTTAATCAAAATGTAAAAAAATTCAACTTAAAATCAATTTTGAGATAAAAAACTATTGAAAGTGAGTAATAAGGCTTTTAAAGACTTAAGCGAATAAAAATGGACTTTTCTTGCCAATGCAAGACTTTTGCCTCTTGTTTCCAAAGGCAGACATTTAATTATAATATATTTTAACAAAAAATATAAAAAAATTTAACTTAAAATCAATTATGAGATTATAAAACAATTTAAAGCGAGTAATAAGGCTTTTCAACGCATGGGTGACTATAGATGGACTTTTCTTGTCAATGAATGGCTTTTTCTTCATGTTTCCCAATGAAAATGTTCAAATATTATCTATTTTAACAAAAAATAAAAAACAATTCAACTTAAAATCAATTAAGAGATTATAAAACCATTTAAAGTGAGAAATAAGGATTTCGAAGATTTAAGTGGCCATAAATGGACTTTTCTTGCCAATGGATGACTTTTGCCTCATGTTTCTCAAGGTAGACATTCAATTACAATATATTTTAAAAAAATATAAAAAAATTTAACTTAAAATTATTTATGAGATTATAAAACCATTTAAAGCGAGTAATAAGGCTTTCGTACGGATGGGTGACTATAGATGGACTATTCTTGCCAACGAATGGCTTTTTCTTCTCATCTTTTAAGGCAGACAATCAAATATTATCTGTTTTAACAAAAATGTAAAAAAATTCAACTTAAAATCAATTATAAGGCTATAAAATTATTTAAAGTGAGTAACAAGGATTTTCAAAACTTAAGCGGTAAAAAATAGACTTTTCTTATCAATGGATGACTTTTGCTCCACGTTTCTCTAGGTAGACATTCAATTATAATATATTTTAAAAAAATATATAAAAATATTCAACTTAAAATCAATTATGAGATTATAAAACCTTTTTAAAGCAAGTAATAAGGCTTTTGAACACATGGATGACTGCAGATGGACTTTTCTTAACAATGAATGGCTTTTTCTTCACATTTTTCGATGTAGACATTTATATATTATCTGTTTTAGCAAAAAATGTAAGAAAATTTAACTTAAAATGAATTATGAGATTATAAAAGCATTTAAAGCGAGTAATAAAGCTTTCAAAGACTTAAGCAACTATAAATGGACTTTTCTTTCCCATGGATGGCTTTTCCTCACGTTTCTCGATATAGACATTCAACTACAGTATATTTTAAAAAAAAATTGTAAAATTTAATTTAAAATCAATTATGAGATTATCAAACTATTTAAAGTGAGTAATAAGGCTTTCGGACGCATAAGTGACTATAGATGAACTTTTCTTGCCAATGAATGACTTTTTCTTCTCATTTTTCGAGTTAGACATTCAAATATTATCTGTTTTAAAAAAATGTAAAAAAAATTAGCTTAAAATCAATTATCAGACTATAAAACCATTTAAAGCGAGTAACAAGGATTTTCAAGACTTAAGTGGCTATAAATGGATTTTTCTTGCCAATGGATGACTTTTGCCTCACGTTTCCCTAGGTAGACATTCAATTATAATATATTTTAACAAAAAATATAAAAATATTCAACTTAAAATCAATTATTAGATTATAAAACTTTTTAAAGTGAGTAATAAGGCTTTTGAACGCATGGGTAACTATTGATGGACTTTTCTTAACACTGAATGGCTTTTTCTTAACATTTTCTGATGTAGACATTCATATATTATCTATTTTAGCCAAAAATGTAAGAAAATTTAACTTAAAATGAATTATGAGATTATAAAAGCATTTAAAATGAGTAATAAAGCTTTTAAAGACTTAAGCAACTATAACTGGACTTTTCTTCTCCATGGATGACTTTTGCTTCATATTTCTCGAGACAGACATTCAATTACCATATATTTTAACAAAAAATGTTGAAAAATTCAACTGAAAATCAATTATGAGATTATAAAACCATTTACAGTGAGTAATAAGGCTTTCGAACGCATGAATGATTATAGATAAACCTTTCTTGCCAATGAATGTCTTTTTCTTTTGGTTTTTCAATGTAGACTTTCAAATATTACCTGTTTCAACCACAAATGTAAAAAAATTCAACTTGAAATCAATTATGAAATTCTAAAACCATTTAAAGCGAGTAATATGGCCTTCGAAGGCAGGGGTGACTCTAGATGGACTTTTCTTGTCAATTAATAGCTTTTTTCACATTTCTCAATGTAGACATTCAAATATTATCTGTTTTGACCAAAAATATTAAAAAATTAAACATAAATCAATTATGAGATTATAAAATCATTTGAAGCAAGTAAAAAGGCTTTCGAAGACTTGAGCAACTCTAAATGGACTATTCTTGCCAATCAATAACTTGTGTTTTATGTTTTCCAAGGTCGGCATTTAATTATAATTTATTTTCATAAAAAAGATAAAAAATTTCAACCTAAAATGAATTA
This sequence comes from Theobroma umbraticum, assembly GCF_002168275.2. Taxonomy (NCBI): domain Eukaryota; kingdom Viridiplantae; phylum Streptophyta; class Magnoliopsida; order Malvales; family Malvaceae; genus Theobroma; species Theobroma umbraticum. The sequence continues at coordinate 2,055 of NW_018397588.1, read as the reverse complement.
TGAGATTATAAAACCATTTAAAGCGAGTCATTAGGCTTTCAAAGGCATGGGTCACTATAGATGGACTTTTCTTACCAATGAATGACTTTTTCTTCACATTTCCTGATACAGACATTCAAATATTATCTGTTTTAGAAAAAAATGAAAGAAAATTGAATTCAAAATGAATTATGAGATTATAAAACCATTTAAAGTGAGTAATAAGGCATTTAAAGTGAGTAATAAGGCTTTCGAACACTTAAGTGACTACAAATGGAATTTTCTTGTCAATTGATGACTTTTACTTCATGGTTTTCAAGGTACATATTCAATTATAATATATTTTAACCAAAAATGTAAAAAACTTCAACATAAAATCAATTATGAGTTCATAAAACTATTTAAAGTGAGTAATAAGACTTTTGAACGCATGGGTGACTATAGATGAACCTTTCCTGCCATTGAATGGCTTTTTCTTCAAGTTTTCCTATGTAGACATTAAAATATTACCTGTTTGAATCAAAAATGCAAAATATTCTATTTAAAATCAATTATGAGATTATAAAACTGTTTAAAGCGAGTAATAAGGCTTTCAAACTCATGAGTGACTATAGTGGACTTTTATTACCAATGAATGTCTTTTTCTTCATATTTTCTAATATAAAAAATTAAATATTATCTGTGTTTAGCAAAAAATGTAAAAAATTCAACTTAAAGTCAAGTTAGAGATTATAAAATCATTTAAAGCGAGTAATAAGGCTTTGAATGCATGAGTAACTATAGATGGACTTTTCTTGACAATGAATGACTTTTTCTTCCCGTTTTTTGAGGTAAACATTCAAATATTATCTGTTTTAACCAAAAATGTAAAACAATTCAACTTAAAAAATTATGAGATTATAAAACAATTTTAAAGCGAGTAAATAAGGCTTTCACTATAGATGAACTTTTCTTGTCAATGAATGTCTTTTTCTTCATGTTTACCTATGTAGACATTTAAATATTATTTGTTTTAACCAAATGTGTAAAAAAATTCAAGTTAAAATCAATTAAGAGATTATAAAATGATTTAAAGTAAGTAAGAAGGCTTCCGAACGTATGGGTGACTATAGATGGACTTTTCTTACCAATGAATGGCTTTTTCTTCTCGTTTTATGAGGTAGACATTCAAACATTATCTGTTTGAACAAAAAATAAAAAAAAATTCAACTTAAAATCAATTA
>NW_018397588.1:324-843 GCF_002168275.2 Theobroma umbraticum | reverse complement strand
AAACCATTTAAAGCGAGTAATAAGGCTTTCGAATGTATGAGTAACTATAGTTGCACTTTTCTTCCAAATGAATGGCTTTTTCTTCTCATTTTTTGAGGTAGATATTGAAATATTATCTGTTTTAACAAAAACTAAAAAAAATTCAACTTAAAATCAATTATGATATTATAAAACCATCTAAAGCAAGTAATAAGACTTTCGAATACATGAGTGACTATGGATGGACTTTTCTTGTCAATAAATGTCTTTTGCTTCATGCTTCCTAATGTAAACAATCAAATATTATCTATTTTAATTAAAAATATTAAAATTTAACTTAAAATCAATTTAGAGTTTATAAAACCATTTAAAGCGAGTAATAAGGCTTTCGAACGCATGAGTGACTATACATGGACTTTTCTTGCCAATGAATGATATTTTTTTCATATTTTTCAATGTAGACATCCAAATATCATCTGTTTTGACTAAAAATATAAAAGAATACAACTTAAAATCAATTATGAGATTATAAAACCATTT
>NW_018397588.1:0-314 GCF_002168275.2 Theobroma umbraticum | reverse complement strand
ATAAGGCTTTCAAAGACTTAAGCGACTATAAATAAACTTTGCTTGCAAATAGATAACTTTCGCCTCACATTTCCCGAGGTAGACATTCAATTATAATATATTTTAACGTAAATATAAAAAAATATAACTTAAAATCAATTATGAGTTTATAAAACTATTTAAAATGAGTAATAAGGCTTTCGAAGACTTATGCGACTATAAATAGACTTTTCTTGCCAATAGATGACATTTGCTGCACATTTCCCATGGTAGATATTTCGTTATAATATATTTTAACAAAAAATGTAAAAAAATTTAACTTAAAATCAATTATG
>NW_018397587.1:0-5947 GCF_002168275.2 Theobroma umbraticum | reverse complement strand
TCGACTGCCTGTGTTGCGTCTGGTGTACCTCTTAGCTACCATCCATGGCCCATAGCGCGCAGAGTCATAATCCTTCTCATGAATAACATTTTTTTTTGTTATGTTCATGGCTTCTTCCACGATGTGGCTTTCCTGCTCCCTCTGTTTAGCTTGGCAACTCTCATCATTATGTCCAAATTTACCATAATGGAAGCAAACCAATCTGAGACCCTCATACTCTACTATCTGCTAGCGACCACCGATAAAAACTTTTGCTACTAAAGGCTTATTTAAATCCAATTCCACGCATAATCTTGCAAACTTTCCTCTAGATACGGTTGATGTGGTACGATCAACCTTGACTGTTCTTCCCAACTCATCCCCAATCCTTGAGAGGATTTCCCTATCATAAAATTCTAAAGGCCTACGTGGGAGACGTACCCACGCAGCCACTGATTCTATAGAGGCATCCTCTGATCGGAAGTTAGGGGACCAACGTCTTATTGTGAGATAATGACCCAATATTATCCAAGGACCATCTAGTAAAACATGACTATAGTCTGATTTCTTGGAGAACTTAAAGCAATAGAAACCATTATTCAAATTGATTGCTTGGAAATCACCCACCACGGACCATAACTGTCTCACTCGGTTACATAAGTAAGTGTAACTGATATCTCTCCCAAGTAATTTCACAATCAACGTGTTCTTCCATGGCTGTCTGATTCGTCGCTTATCTTCCTTAGTGAGCCAAATGTAGGGGCCATCAACCTTGTTCTCCATTGCATCATCCTCTGATTCATAATCTTCAGACCTCTCTCCGCCTTCATTTGATTCCGCATCCTCTGATTGCATCTCAATATCACCATGCATAAGGACATGGCGATAAGAAAATCTTGACAACTCCTCTTGATGTGAGGATCTATTCTCAATTATCTCTTCATTCAGTTTATGTGGAGAATCCTTCTCCTCCCTTGAACGAAATCGCTTCACACCAACCCCAGTGTGAGCAGCCGTTTCACCTTCGTCGACATCTGGGGGTGGGCCTCCGGTTGAGTCCGCCTCCATGAGACGGATGTTACGTTTTCGTAAAGTGGTACAAGATAGCAAAAGATCTTAACTTGCGCCTCAAGAGAAAATTTTGCTGAAAAGTTTTAAAAAGTGTAGTATATTTAATTCTTTTAACAGTGACGGCGAAACCAAATTAAAAAAAAAAATAATAAAGACCGCTATGAAACTAATTTTTTAAAGAAAAGTAAATTTTATACCGGACCCCGTGACACCTGCACCATGAGCAATTACTTTCTTTCGTTTGATTGCTCTGCTCTTCATTGAACACCAACAGATGTGAATGCCCATAATGTTGTGACTCCATCTCTCTTTGTTTTTTTTTTCTCTGATTAACTCTCAAAGTTTGAATTTGTGTCTAAAATAGCAAAAGACTATGGTTTTATTATCTCAAAATATTCATAAGACTTTTGTACTTTTCTTATTTTGGATAGAATAACTTCAAGCATGTATTGTCAAAAATTTTAAATTTTATATAACATAAAAACTTACCCTAAGATCTCTCCATTTAAAATTCAATATAAAAGCAATGTACATATTAATATTAAAATAAGAAAAGACTAATTAATTTTGCATGTAATTATATAGAGAAAACTGGATTGATCACCTTAGAGTTGAAAACCATGACCAAAGAAAAAGATAAGCATAAAAAGAACAATCAAATAAAGGGAAATAGAAAAAAAATATGCTTTATTTCTCTTAATTTATCTTGCAGATTAAATTTAAAGTTGATTATATTATATTTAGTAGAGAGAAAGCAACAAAAGCAACGTTTAGCTGCTCTAATTTTTCCTCTTCCAAGATATATGCTATTTTTCACCACCAAGCTCGCGCACTTGGTGGTACCTGCCCTCTCTCTTTAAGAGAGAGGTTTGATTTCTAAGTTTAGAATCAAAACTTTAGATTACATTGATTACTTTGCAGGTTTGGGATCAATTCCCTATATATTTATATGTTTGTCTGTGTGTTGAACAAAAAATAACTTGGTTTCTGCTTTTTGGAAAGGAAAAAATGAGTTACAATTCATTTTTTTTATTAAAACATTAGATAAATTAATCATTTTCTCTGTTTTATCCACCAGTAATTGGAAACTTAAAAAAAAAATAATGATAAATCTTCTTGGCAGGGCTCAGCACATTTTAAGGCATTCAGGATAATGATAAATCTTCTTGACAAACTTAAGAGGGTGTTGATGATCTCCAACTTGGTAGATGCTTCCAAGTTTGATGAATGGATATCTTCCAAGAGCACATTGAAGCTGAATAAAAGTATTACAAATTATACAATGATAAAATCAATGTTTTGGATTTCTTATTTCTTCACAAATATCACAATAATGATATTCTGAATAATCATTACTGTCATGATAAGTGAGTGTAAGAAGATGTTCATCACACTTGTGCCAAATTACTGACGGTAAAATCACACAATAGTTATCCAAAGCAAAATTGCAACACTTAGCATTATCCTTGCGTTAAACGCTACCCACAAGCATTGCATGATCCTTGATAATCGTAGTAGTATAAAAGGGTGTGTTCGTGTCCATTACAAATGAGAGTATCAGGAGTTGAACAACTAAGGCAAAAAGATTCCTCACATTTATCACAATTATAGGAAAAGCCACTATGCACCTACGCACAAACCTGGCATTCGTAAACGTTGTTTGCAATAAGGGTGACAACGTTCTGGCACAAGTGAAACCAAAGTTTTGTCTTCCTAGGCAATTCAACACATGGTTTATGGAGAAAAAAATCACATTGTGAACAAGAGTAAAATGAAGTTGAGATGGGCAACATGCTTCCGTCACAACATTTATAATCTTCAATGATCATCTTGCTTAATACTAACTCATGATCATGACTGAAATGTTTTACTTTTGTGGCTTCTCCAGCTTCATTCCTATCAACAGCACAAGTGATGGGATCAATAGCTACATCAGTCAACAATAAGGTCTTCTCGTATTTTTCTTTTGATTCAACTATATGATACAATCCTTTTCTCTTTATAATACAATTCACATGAACAATAAACTTGCAATCCAAACAATAGTAAATCCCGTGCTCTGCATTCACATTGTCATGGCAAATTCTACAATCCCAACTCTTAAACTCATGTTGACGAAAGAAATAGGTATGGGAAATAGGGTGGTCATGCAACACTGCTTTGATGATGCGTGGCAAAAAAATGCAATTTGTATGGACTATAATACTACAAATAGAACATTTATATGCAACATAATTCCTTTCAAGGCCACATACATCACAAATGAACGAGACTGGTCTCCAAAACAAGATGAATGGGTGTTGATGACTTTTCTTTTTAATAGGTGGAGGTGGTGATGCACATTCAATGTGAAGGGCCAACTTGCAAGATGAACAACAATCGAAAAATCCATATCTTGTAAGGGAGATTTTCACTATTAAATTGAAGAATAAGAGGGTGTTTGCGATGACCAAGGTGATTGATTTCAGAAGGTAACTCAGCGCATTTAATGTGAAAGGCAAAGCTACAAGGTGAACAACAATAGAAAAATCCATAATATGAAACAAATCCATAATATGAAATATGTTGGCATATATTGCAAGAGAAACTTTCACCAGTAAATTGTAAAACAATAAGATGTTTGTTGTGAAAAGGATGGCTGATTTCAAGAGGCAACTTAGCACATTTTTTATGTAAGTTAAATCCACAATCCAGAGAAAAGTATGTAGATTCTAATAAAGGTTCCTGACACTCAAAACATACAGCGTTTTCCAGTTCTTTATTACTATCTTCTTTAGAGATTGATGGATTTTTTATGGCTGTGTGTTCAAGCTCTCCGAGTTTCTTTTCAGCAATGTTAAGGGAAAATAAAGCACATTTAATATGTAAGTCTACTTCACAAGAACAATGATAAACAAACTTCTCATAGATTTTTGCGCAAAAATTGCAAGAACCTGTTCCCTTGGACGGTGTCTTTGGTAGAAGAATAGGAGGGTGATCGCGATGAAAAGGGTGATCAATCTTCGAAGGGGCCTCAACACATTTCTTGTGAAGGTAAAACCTACATTCCACACAACTAAAGCTTGGACCGAACACCACCTCCCTGCACCTTGAGCAATAAGCTTCTTTTGTTTGATTGCTCTGCTCTTCATTGAACACCAACTTATGTGAATGCCCAAAATGTTGTGACTCCATCTTTCTTTGTTTTTTTTTCTTTGATCAACCCTCCAAAGTTTGAATTTGTGTTTAAGATAGAAGAAGATGTTTTGGAGTAGGCATAAGAGTATGGCTTATAATCACAAAATATTCATATAAGGACTTCTTATTTTGGATAGAATGACTTTAAGCACGTACTCTTTAAAATCTTAAAGTATATAATATAAAAACTTAAATTAACCTTTCAATTAAAAATCCAATATATGGGCAATGTACATATTAGTATTAAAAAAAGACTAATTAATTTTACACGTAATTATATAGAGAAAACCGGATTAATCACCTTAAAGTTGAAAAATATGAGAAAAGAAAAAGATAAACATAAAACGAAGAAATAAATAAAGGGAAATTGAAAAGAATATGCTTTGTTTCTCTTTACATACCTTGTAGATTAATCTTCTAAATTTAAAGTTGATTCTATTATTTTAGTAAAGAGAAAGCAACAAAAGCAATGTTTAGATGCTCTAATTTTTCCTCTTTCAAGATCATGATGCACTTGGTGGTACCTATTCCCTCTCTTTAAGAGACAAGTTAAATTCTTAGGTTTAGAATCAAAACTTTACATTACCCCAGCCAAAGGAGAACCATTGATTCCTCTGTTATGAATATATTCTGAATTTTCAAAAAAAAAAAACTTTACATTACATTACTTACTTAGCAAGTTTAGGATCAATTCCCTTAATTCCTTTTTTGTTGCTTTATCAATGGCTTGCTGCTGCAACCTTCATGAACGATCGAAAAACAACCAAAAGACCAAAAAAAAAAAAAAAACCAAAAACAAAAACTTCTTCGTTGATTTGTTTAAGGTAAAAATGGTAAGGATGGGCCATGGAATTTTGCTAAATTGACCTGATTAAAACTTGGTAGGACAAAAGTCTTACATTACTTGGTGGGATATATATTTTGATTTTGGGATAAGCATTATTCTGTCTATATAAATATGTTTGTTCTTTGATTTCCTTTCGGTCTTAGTCGCTTGAGTGGATGCATATACATCAGGTGAAAGCCCTTCACTTGACATTCTGGTACCAAGACTATCGTGAATTCATTACTAAAAACATCCAACTCCAACAAATGATACACTTTTCTTATATATATATATGTATATATAAAAATTATTTTCAACACATGACTATTATCGTGTACAAGCAGGGGCTCCGTTCCTTTACGATGGGAGGGCCATCAAAGTTTTTGATTTTTTTGTATATTATATATTTTTTAATAATTTTTAAAAGTAATTTTTTATTAAATAATTAATATAATTAAAAAATAATAAAATAACTTTATAAACTTCATTCAATTTTATTTAAATTTTTCAATTTTTTAAATTTTTTTATCCATATTTTTTTTTCTGTCTTTATATTGTAAAATTATAAAGAGGTAAAGTTTTTATTTAATTAATTTATATTATTATTATTATTTATTTTTTTCAACTCCATTCTATTTACTCATAAATTTTAAGTTTTTATAGATTTTCTCTTTAAATTTTTACAAATCATCAACCATATTTTTTTTGATTATATAAGTTATATCTCCTACTTGTTATGATTTTTTATTTTTTGTTATTTGGAATTTAATTTTAATAATTTTTAATTTTTAAAAATTAAAAAATTATTATATATGTAATTTTCAAATATAGGTTCTAGTATTGCATTATTGGTTATTGTTTAAAATTTTAGTAATATATTATTTTTATTAATCC
>NW_018397586.1:5898-5989 GCF_002168275.2 Theobroma umbraticum | reverse complement strand
ATGTCTATCTCGAGAAACGTGAAGCTAAAATCATCCATTGGTAAGAAAAGTTCATTTATAGTCGCTCAAGCCTTCGAAAGCCTTATTACTC
>NW_018397586.1:0-5888 GCF_002168275.2 Theobroma umbraticum | reverse complement strand
GTTTTATAATCTCATAATTGATTTTAGTTGAATTTTCTTACATTTTTTATTAAAATAAATTATGATTAAATGTCTACCTTGGGAAACATGAAGAAAAAATCATCCATTGGCAAGAAAAGTCCATTTATAGTCGTTCAAGCCTTCGAAAGCCTTATTACTCACTTTAAACGATTTTACAATCCCATTACTGATTTTAAGTTGCATTTTTTTAAATATTTGATTAAAATAGATTATATTTGAATGTTTACCTTCAGAAACGTGAAGAAAAAGTCATTCTTTGTCAGGAAAAGTCTATTTATAGTCACCTATTCTTTCAAAAGCCTTATCACTTGCTGTAAATGGTTTGATAACCTCATAATTGATTTTAAGTTGAATTTGTTTTACATTTTAATTACAATATATTATAAGTGAATGTCTGCTCAAGAACTCGAAACGAAAACCCATTCCATTGGCCAAGAAAAGTCTATTTATAGTCACTCAAGCCTTTGAAAGCCTTATTACTCACTTTAAATGGTTTTATAATCTCATTATTGATTTTAAGTTGAATTTTTGAATTTTTGGTTAAAATAATTATATGTAATGTCTGCCTTAAGAATATGCAGCAAAAGCTATCCATTGATAAGAAAAGTCCATTTATAAGTACTCTAACCTTTGAAGGCCTTATTACTCCCATTAAATGATTTTATAGTCTCATTATTATTCTTAAGCTGTACTTTTTTACATTGTTGAATAAAACAAATTATATTTGAATGTCTACCTCAGAAAACATGAAGCAAAACCCATCCATTGGTAAGAAAAGTCCGTTTGTAATCACTTCGAAACCCTAAACCCTTCGAAAGCCTTATTACTCGCTTTAAATAATTTTATAGTCTCATAATTGATTATAAGTCGAAGTTTTTTATATTTTGGTTTAAAATTAATTATAACTGAATGTCTACCTTGAGAAACATGAAGCAAAAGTTGTCTGTTGATAAGAAAATTCTATTTATAGTGATTCAAGCCTTCGATAGCTTTATTACTCGCTTTAAATGGTTTTATAATCTCATTATTAATTTTAAGTTAATTTTTTTTATTTTTGGTTAAAATGGATTATATTTGAATGTTTGTTTTAGGAAACGTGAAGTAAAAACCATCCATTGGTTAGAAAAATCTATTTATAGTCACTCAAGCCTTTAAAAGGCTTATTAGTCACTTTAAATGGTTTTATAATCGCATTATTGATTTTAAGTTGAATGGTTTTACATTTTTTGTTAAAATAGATTATTTTTGAATGTTTGCATCAGGAAATGTGAAGCAAAAGTGATCCATTGATAAGAAAAGTCTGTTTATAGTCACTCAAGCTGTTAAAAGTCTTATTACTCACTTTAAATGAGTTTATAATCTCATAATTAATTTTAAGTTGAATTGTTTTACATTTTTAGTTAAAACAGATTATATTTGAATGTCTACCTCGAGAAAAGCGAAGCAAAAGCCCTCCATTGATAAGAAAAGTCCATTTATAGTCACTCAAGCCTTCGAAAACCTTATTACTTGCTTTAAATGGTTTTATAGTCTCATAATTAATTTTAAGTTGAATTGTTTTACATTTTTGGTTAAAACATATTATAACTAAATATCTGCCTTCAGAAATATGAAGCAAAAGCCATCCATTTGCATGAAAAGTCTATTTATAGTCAATCAAGCTTTTAAAAGCCTTATTACTTGCTCTCAATGGTTTTATAATCCTATAATTGATTTTAAGTACAATTTGTTTTACATTTTTTCTCAAAATATATTATAACGAATGTTTGCCTCAAGAAACGTGAAGCAAAAGCCATCAATTGGTAAAAAAGGACCATTTATAGTCGCTTAAGACTTCGAAAGCTTTATTACTCACTTTAAATGGTTTTGTAGTCTTATAATTGCTCTTAAGTTGACTTTTTTTTTATATTTTTGGTTAAACTAAATTATAACTGAATGTTGGCCTTAAGAAACATGAAGCCAAAGTCATCCATTGATAAGAAAAATCCATTTATAGCCACTAAAGCCTTATTACTCGCTTTAAATGGTTTTATAATCTCATTACTGATTTTAAGTTGTATTTTCTTTACATTTTTGGTTAAAATAGTTATATTTGAATATCTTCCTTGGAAAAAGTGAAGAAAAAGCCATTTATTACCAAGAAAAGTCTATTTATAATCACCCATTCTTTCAAAAGCCTTATTACTTTCTTTAAATGGTTTGATAACCTCATAATTGATGTTAAGTTGATTTTTTTTTTACATTTTTAATTATTGAATGTCTACTTCAAGAAACATGAAGCAAAACCCATCCATTAGCAAAAAAGTCCATTTATAGTCACTCAAGCCTTTGAAAGGCATATTACTTGCTTTAAATGGTTTTATAGTCCTATTATTGATTTTAAGTTGAATTTTTTTACATTTGTAGTTGAGATAGTTTATATTTGAATGTCTACCTTAGGAAACGTGAAGCAAAAACTACCTATTGGTAAGAAAGGTTCATTTATAGTCACTCAAGTATTCAAAAGCCTTACACACTTTAAATGGCTTTATAATCTCACAATTGATTTTGAGTTGAACTTTTTTCCAATTTTGATTAAAATATATTATAACTAAATGTTTGCTTCATGAAACGTAAAGTAAAAGTCATCTATTGACAAGAAAAGTCCATTTCTAGTCACTCAAGCCTTCAAAAGCCTTATTATTAGTTTTAAATGATTTTTTATATTTTTTGTTTAGTCTCAAAATTGATTTTAAGTTGAATTTTCTTTATATTTTTTGTTAAAACATACTATATCTAAATGTTCGTCTTAGGAAATGTGAAATAAAAGCCATCCATTGGCAAGAAAAGTTCATTTATAGTGGCTCAAGCCTTCGACAACCTTATTACTCACTTTAAATAGTTTTATAGTCTCATAATTGATTGTGAGTTGATTAAAATAAATTATAACTGAATGTCTACCTTGGAAAACATGAAGCAAAAGCCATTCATTGACAAGAGAAGTCCATTTACAATTACTCAAGCTTTTGGAAGCCTTATTACTCACTTTAAATGGTTTTACAATCTCATTATTGATTTTAAGTTAAATTTTTTAAAATTTTTAGCTAAAATAGCTTATATTTAAATGTTTAGCTCCGAAAATATGAAAAAAAAACTATTCATCAGCAACAAAAGTCTATTTATAGTTACCCATTCTTTCGAAAACCTTATTACTTGCTTTAAATGGTTTGATAACCTTATAATTGATTTTAAGTTAAAATTTTTTATATTTTTAATTAAAATATATTGTAATTGAATGTCTGTTTTGAAAAATGTGAAGCAAAAGTCATCTATTGACAAGAAAACTTTATTAATAGTCACTCAAACTTTTGAAAGCCTTATTAGTCGCTTTAATGGTTTTATAATCTCATTATAGATTTTAAGTTAAATTTTTTTTTATTTTTTGCTAAAATTGATTATATTGGAATGTCTACCTTAAGAAACGTAAAGCAAAAGCCATCCATCTACAAGAAAAGTGCATTTATAGTCACTTTAGCCTTCGAAAACTTTATTACTCCCTTTAAATAGTTTTATAATCTCATAATTGATTTTAAGTTGAATTGTTTTACATTTTTAATTAAAATATATTATAATTGAATGTCTGCATCAAGAAATGTGAAGTAAAATCCATCCATTGGCAAGAAAAATTTATTTGTAGTCACTCAAGCCTTCAACAGACTTATTGCTCCCTTTAAATGATTTTATAATCTCATGATTGATTTTAAGTTGAATTTTTTTACATTTTTGATTAAAACATATTATAACTAAATGTCCGCCTTAGGAAACATGAAACAAAAGCCATTCATTGGCAAGAAAAGTCTATTTATAGTGGCTAAAGCCTTCGAAAGCCTTATTACTCACTTTAAATAGTTTTATAGTCTTATAATTGATTTTAGGTACGATTTGTTTTACATTTTTGGTTAAAATATATTATAACTGAATGTCTGCGTCAAGAAACGTGAAGTAAAAGCTATCAATTGGCAAGAAAAGACTATTTATACTCACTAAGGACTTCGAAAGCTTTATTACTCAATTTAAATGGTTTTATAGCCTCATAATTGATTTTAAGTACAATTTGTTTTACATTTTTAGTTATAATATATTACAACTGAATGTTTGCCTTGAGAAATGTGAAGCAAAAGCCATCAATTGACAAGAAAAGACTATTTATACTCACTCAGGACTTCGAAAGCCTTATTACTCACGTTAAATAGTTTTATAGTCTCATAATTGATTTTTAGCACAATTTGTTTTACATTTTTGGTTAAAATATACTATAATTGAATGTCTACCTCGAGAAACATGAAGCAAAAGCCATCAATTGGCAAGAAAAGGTTATTTACACTTACTCAGGACTTCGAAAGTCTTATTACTCACTTTAAATGGTTTTATAGTCTCATAATTGGTTTTAAGTTAACTTTTTTTATATTTTTGGTTAAACTAAATTATAACTGAATGTTTGCCTTAGGAGACATGAAGCCAAAGCTATCCATTGATAAGAAAAGTCCATTTATAATCACTTAAACCTTATTACTCATTTTAAATGGCTTTATAATCTCATTACTGATTTTAAGTTGAATTTTTTTATATTTTTGGTTAAAATAGATTATATTTGAATGTCTTCCTTAGAAAAAGTGAAGAAAAAGCCATTTATTAACAAGAAAAGTCTATTTATAATCACCCATTCTTTCAAAAGCCTTAGTACTTGCTTTAAATGGTTTGATAAACTCATAATTGATGTTAAGTTGATTTTTTTTACATTTTTAATTATTGAGTGTCTGCTTCAGGAAGCATGAAGCAAAACCCATCTATTGGCAAAAGAGTCCATTTATAGTCACTTAAGCCTTCAAAAGTCATATTAGTTGCTTAAATGATTTTATAGTCCCATTATTGATTTTGAGTTGAAGTTTTTTATATTTTTTGTTAAAACAAATTATAATTGAATGTTTGCCTTAGGAAACGTGAAGCGAAAGCCATCCATTAATAAGAAAAGTCCATTTATAGTCACTTAAGCCTTTGAAGGTCTTATTATTGGCTTTGCATGGTTTACAATCTCATAATTGTTTTTAAGTTAAATTATTTTTATATTTTTAGTTAAAACAGATTATATTTGAATGTCTTCTTCAAGAAACATGAAGCAAAAGCCATATATTAGTAAGAAAAGTCTATTTATAATCTCATAATTGATTTTAAGTTGAAGGTTTTTACATTTTTGGTTAAAATATATCATAATTGAATGTCTACTTCAGAAAATGTGATGCAAGAGCCATTTATCGACAAGAAAAATCCATTTATAGTTAGTCAAGCCATTAAAAGCTTTATTACTTGCTTTAAATAGATTTATAATCTCATAATTGATTTTAAGTTGGATTGTTTTACATTTTTAGTTAATACAGATTATATTTGAATGTCAGCCTCAAGAAACATGAAACGAAAGCCCTCCATTGCCAAGAAAAATTTATTTATAGTCACTCAAGCCTTCAAAAGACTTATTGCATCCTTTAAATAGTTTTATAATCTCATGATTGATTTTAAGTTGAATTTTGTTACATTTTTGGTTAAAACATATTATAATTGAATATCTGCCTTGAGAAACATGAGGAAAAAGCCATCCATTTGCAAGAAAAGTGCATTTATAGTCACTCAATCCTTTGAAAGCCTCATTGCTCGCTTTAAATTGTTTTATAATCTCATAATTAATTTTAAGTTGAATAGTATTACATTTTTGGTTAAAACATATGATAACTGAAAGTCTGCCTCAGGAAACGTAAAGCAAAAGCCATCCATTTGCAAGAAAAGTTCATTTATAGTCATTCAAGCCTTTGAAAGCCTTATTACTCGCTTTAAAT
>NW_018397585.1:5885-6035 GCF_002168275.2 Theobroma umbraticum | reverse complement strand
AGTGAAATTAAATGGAGCTCTTTAGTATCCAAGCATTTAATTTAATGGTTGACATATACTTACGAATAATCCCTCTTTCCTAAATCAAAGGAAAAATAGAATTTTTTAAAAATAATTCATGAACCTCTCGCGTTAACAGAGTATAAGTTC
>NW_018397585.1:4766-5875 GCF_002168275.2 Theobroma umbraticum | reverse complement strand
ATTATTATTACATGAATTGGTCTATCGGACCGAAGTACTCATTCATAGTGGGTCTTATATTTTAATTTATTAATTGGTTTATATCATATATCAAAATTTTATTCCTTCAATAAAATTTTAATGATTTTGATTGATTTGATATTTTAATTTGAATTTTTATTTTGTTGATTTTTACTTTTTTTTAAAAGCAATTCGTTGATTGTTATTATTAGTAATTCATATAAATTACGGTTATAACTTATAAAGTCAATCATATCTAATATTTACTAAAAGTGAAAAAAAAAAGTGTAATATGTTTAAGAGTAGGTTTAGAACTAGCTTTGTTATTAACTATTTGTGTACTTTATAGATTATTTTTTGTTTTTAAAGTTATTTTTTCACCTTTTTTTAATTTCTTTGTTTCTATATATTTGGAAAGAATGAATAATAAAGGGCAAAATAATAATGAAATATTTTATGTATTATGTATAATTGTGAAAATTGAATTTATTTATACTAATAAAAATTTTATCTTTTACTTTTTTTATAATCCCCAAAGGATCTTGAAATAAATCAAAATTATAAAAAAGTTAGAAATACAAGAGTGAAAAAAGAGAGAGGATATTTCATATTTTCATAATCTTTTCAAGTTACTTAAAAACTAATAGTTGATATTATATTTATTATTTTCAACTAATTTAATATTTAAAAAAGAAAAATAAAGTTCAAGTCATTTCAGATTAATTGTTTGGATCATATTTTCATTGATTAAAGTCCAGATAGACAGATTCAGGTTGTTGATTTTTTGTAATCATATCAACTCGAACCAGATGTTTATATTCAAATTATTAACTTTAATAACTCTTAACTATCATATCAATAAAAATTTGAAAAAAAAAAAAGTGTTACTCAATGTAGGTATATTCCTAAAAATCAGAGCAAAATCTTGCATGAGAAGAGGAAGGCGTCCTAAGAAGCTAGTATATGCAATTAATGCCAAAAGCAGCGCAGCGAATATGAGAATAGGTGTGTGTGCGCTTTGGGTTGGGGGTTATCTTACCATCCTCTATAGAGCATGAAAGGCTCATATAGCTTAGCGAGGTGAATGTACAGCTTGATTTTCCTGTATT
>NW_018397585.1:4538-4666 GCF_002168275.2 Theobroma umbraticum | reverse complement strand
CATTTTGTTCACTTGTTGGGGTGGATTTTACTTACCATGGAACTACACAAATCCCGAATGGATTGATGTCCAAAAAGAGGCAGTATGCTGCTAACAGTAGTAACAAGTTGGAGCGTTGTGGCATTATA
>NW_018397585.1:3757-4528 GCF_002168275.2 Theobroma umbraticum | reverse complement strand
ACCGTGTGAGAGGACTTTAGCATAGCACCATTTCTACTCATGTAAGTTGATATATTAACTTAGTACCAGGTTACCCATGTCAGCAGATCATTTACATTTTTTGTCTCAAAGAATTCATGGCTGTTCTTCCTCTTGACATCTGAATGTCTGGTATTGTTTATAGGATTTTCTCGTATTTGATTAAATAGGAAAGATTGAAACATGTATATATGAAGTATTGATCAAATGTAAAGCTAGAAATATGTCTTTTGTATTTGTTGATATAGGAAAAATAGAAAATATGAAGTATCAAATGTAAAGCAAGAATATCATTATGGAACTACTGGCTGGAATTTCAAATGATAGCTTCATCGATGTTGTCTTAGATGGATTGGGTTAAGAATTTTCATCTGTTCTGTTGAAACAAAGGTTGTGGGGTTCCTTCATGACATGTCTTCTTAAACCTGGAATATGAATGTCTAAGAAGTAATGCTCCCAGTCTATGCTCTGAACATCAAACCCAAAGTTCTCTCTCTCCTCCGTAGACATATCTCTGATTAATTTGACAGTGTTGCCGCTGTCAAACCTAGTTAAATAAGAAAGAGAGATATAAATTAAATATTAAAAAAAAAAGAGAGAGTAAGTGAAATTAAATGGAGCTCTTTAGTATCCAAGCATTTAATTTAATGGTTGACACATGCTTACGAATAATTCCCTCTTTCCTAAATCAAAGAAAAAATGGAGTTTCTTAAAAGTAATTCATGAACCTTTCGCGTTAACAGAGTATAAGTT
>NW_018397585.1:0-3747 GCF_002168275.2 Theobroma umbraticum | reverse complement strand
TATTATTATTACATGAATTGGTCCATCGGACCGAAGTACTCATTCATGGTGGGTTTTATATTTTAATTTATGAATTGGTTTATGTCATATATCAACAATTATTCTTCCAATAAAATATTAATGATTTTGATTGATATTTTAATTTTAATTTTATTTCGTTGATTGTTACTTTTTTTTAGACGCAATTCCTTGATTGTTATTATTAATAATTCATATAAATTACGGTTATAACTTATAAAGTCAATCATATCTAATATCTACTGAAAGTGAAAAATAAAAGTGTAATATGTTTAAGAGTAGGTTTAGAATTAGCTTTGTTATTAACTATTTTTTTACTTTATAGATTATTTTTTGTTTTTAAAGTTATTTTTTCACCTATTTTAAATTTCTTTGTTTCTATATATTTGGAAAGAATGAATAATAAAGGACAAAATAATAATGAAACATTTTATGTATTATGTATAATTGTGAAAATTGAATTTATTTATACTAATAACAATTTTATCTTTTACTTTTTTTTAATCCCCAAAGGATCTTGAAATAAATCAAAATTATTAAAAAGTTAGAAATGCAAGAGTGGAAAAAGAGAGAGGATATTTTATATTTTTATAATCCTTTCAAATTACTTAAAAACTAATAGTTAAAATTATATTTATTATTTTCAACTAATTTAATGTTTAAAAGAGAAAAATAAAGTTAAAGTCTTTTCAGATTAATTGTTTGGATTATATTTGCATTGGTTAAATTCCAGATAGACTGATTCAGGTTGTTGATTTTTGATAATAATATCAACTCGAACTAGATATTTATATTCACATTATTAACTTTAACAACTCTTAACTAACTTTAATAACTCTTAACTATCAATAAAAATTTGAAAAAAAAACAAAGTGTTACTCTAGGTAGGTCTATTCCTAAAAATCAGAGCAAAATCTTGAATGAGAAGAGGAAGACGTCCTAAGAAGCTAGTATATGCAATTAATGCCAAAAGCAGCATGGCGAATATGAGAATCGGTGTCTGTGTGTTTTGGGTTGGGGGTTATCTTACCATCCTCTATAGTGACTGAAAGGCCTCATATAGCTTAGCGAGGTGAATGTACAGCTTGATTTTCCTGTATTCAGTTTCTTGCCTGCGACGTAGCTTTGGGTCTGAAGAAGCTGCACCCCCTTTCAGCTCATTTTGTCCAACTGTGCTTTCACCCCGAATGTAGGAGGAGAAAATGTCTACTGATCTGAACAACTTGATGTCTGTTGTGCCGGTAATTTTCGGCCCTTTCAAGTCCTTTATAGGAAAACAATTGAAGTGGTCACTTGAGGACTTTAAAAGTGTTTGTAAATCCACTGGATTTGCAACGGATGAAGTGACATGGTAGACAGTTAGTCCAGGTTTTCCAGTAAGTCCTTGCTTTGCCATGGCTGCCATTGAGGCATTCACAACCATGTCTACAGGAACCTACGTGAGACACAGCCCGTAGCCGTGAGTATAGCCAATATGGAACAATCAAACAGAAACCAAAACAAGTTAGATTCTTACGACATCTATCACTGTTTCAGGGTCCCCGATAAAGCCTGTGAGATGACCTTTCGCGTGACCAATTATGATTGGGTCTAGCATCCTATATAGCGTAAATACATACGGATATATATTTCAATTTTCATGTTGTAAAGTTTGAAAAATAACAAGTAATTATGTGATGAAGTAAATGAAAGAAGTCTTTAAAATTAATATGGAAGTCATATGGAGCTACCTGCTGCCCTCTATCCATCCAGGGAAAGGCTCCCTGAAGGTGCTCTCAATAATGCTAGGACGGATGATGACAACCGGAATATCTCCTCTCGTGCTGTTTATAAGCATTTCACCCATGGCCTTGGTGAAAGAGTACGTATTTTGCCATCCAAACGCTCTTGCCCTGTGATGATTGATTCGTATTCAACACAATTCCAAAAAAGATAGTATTAATTTTTCAAGCATGAACCAACTAACGTTATATTTGTTGGGTAAATGCGTCAAGGGACATTGGAAGAATATAATTACCTCTCCATGCCCAGCTCTTTCATCTTCTGGTTGCAGGGTATTTCAGTGCCAGAGAAAGATCTCTTCAAGTTCGAAGCCAGTTTTATTTCAGCCTTGATATCCAGCACTGGAATGCTTTCTTCTGCTTCTGCTACGCTCTGACCCTCACATAAAGGCCTCTCCAAGATTATCCCTTCCCTTTTTCCATGGACATATGCTGTAGAAGCAAGCTCCGTGAATTCAATTGCGCTGCATGGCTTTTCTTACTTGAATGAAAATTTTAGTTTAAATTGTTGGCTCTCATACCAGTTGAGAAATGCAAGAAAAGACTTAGTTTCTTGCACTTCTTTGCAAAGCCTAGGAGCCGATAAGGTCCCATGGTGTTTGTGTTGAGTGTAGCATCATACCTATATACGTGAATTACTTGAAATTTTATTAGTATGCGTAATTGCGAAACAATTAAAGTCTATAAATTTCAATGAAATGCTCAAATATATATATATATATATATATATAAAATTAAAGAACCTATCATCAAATGTTGTATTGGCTGCTGAATTCACAATTATATCAACTTCATTGGCAATCTCACTCGCCATATCAGCATCCATACCAAGATCAGGTTCATTGACATTCCCAACAACTGGAACCAGCTTACTCTTCATGAAAGTTTTATAGGAAGTTCCATGCACTTGTTCTAGAGACTTGAAAAGTTCTGTGTCCATGATCTGAAACAGATTAAAGACTTTGAGGTGGCGTTACACTTTGAGAATTTTAACTCAATTAAGTATATACGTAAGACTATGAGCGTGAGTCAAATTACATCCACTGAAACACATTAAACTACTACTCCATATATATGAAAAGGAATTTAGAAATATACTTGGTCGTGCAATCTCCTCGTAGCTGCTTCTTTATCTTTTCCCTTAATCAAAAGAAATATCTTCCCCACATTAGGCACTGCTCGCAGCATCTTCTCAACGAAAGCTGCAATTGTTAGTAACGAAACATGCAGGCATCAACGTTAGACGCACGCGCTGCCCTAGCTAGCCACATAATACGTGGTAAATTCTGGTTTTTTTATTTATTTTAGAAATAGGATGTCAAGTTCATTTCATATAATGGATAGCAGAGTGCAGATGAAACATGTTTGTCGTTGAGAGTGATGTATGAAGCCCAATATATATATGTATAAATTGTAGTAGCTTTTGGCCTAGGGACAACTATTTCTACTATATTTAGCATATCCAGGAAAAGATAAAAACACCTTTGCCTACAAACCCTGTTGCACCGGTGATGAAATAGTTCTTTCCCTGAAGGAAATCAACAATCCCAAGACCATCAGAGGATTCCATTAGAGGGACGGTGGTGGAGTTGGTGGTTGTTGAAATGGCGTCATCATGATCAACATTCTTCCCAGCAGCCCTGATTGCCAAAGCAGACTTGATATTCCTGCTGTTTTGGCAACTGCTGATGAACAAAGGAGATATATGGGTTTTGGGGTGTAAGCTGTTGGCAACGGTGCAGCCACTAGGTATTGCAGGGCTAGAAAGGGTCCACAAGGAACTTTGGAAGGAATACATTATGATGAGGAACTAATTCCTTTTAAAGAGCTTTGAGGCTTCAACTTCTCTGCAGCAACCTTTATTCAAACCAGGGAAAATCAAGGTACTTGCTGGTCGCAGTAGCCATAGGTACGGGCTTTTATATATATTGTTCTTCGAAATTAAAAT
>NW_018397584.1:5850-6036 GCF_002168275.2 Theobroma umbraticum | reverse complement strand
GACCTTTGTTGCCAATGATTGCCTTTTAGTTCATGTTTCATGAGGTAGACATTCAATTATACTCTATTTTAACCAAAAATATAAACAAAATTGAATTTAAAATCAATTTTGAGATTATAAAACTATTTAAACTGAGTAATAAGGTTTTTGGAGGAATGGGTGACCATAAATAGAGTTTTCTTGCCA
>NW_018397584.1:5697-5840 GCF_002168275.2 Theobroma umbraticum | reverse complement strand
TTTTCTTCACATTTCTCGAGGTAGAAATTCAATTATACTCTGTTTTAACCAAAAGTGTAAACAAAATTGAACTTAAAATCAATTTTGAGATTATAAAACTATTTAAAGTGAATACTAAGGCTTTTGAAAGAACAGATGACCAA
>NW_018397584.1:5576-5687 GCF_002168275.2 Theobroma umbraticum | reverse complement strand
TTCTTGCCAATGAATGCCTTTATCTTCATATTTCTTGAGGAAGACATTCAATTATAATCTGTTTTAACAAATAATGTTAAAATAATTGAACCTCAAATCAATTATGAGATT
>NW_018397584.1:5399-5566 GCF_002168275.2 Theobroma umbraticum | reverse complement strand
TTAAAGTGAGTAATAAGGCTTTTGAAGGAATGGATGACTATGAATGGACTTTTTTTGTCAATAAATGCCTTTTTCTTCACATTTTATGTTCTAATAGGGCTTTTGCAGAAATGAAAGACTATAAATGGACTTCTCTTGCCAATGAATGCTTTTTTCTTCATGTTTCT
>NW_018397584.1:5114-5243 GCF_002168275.2 Theobroma umbraticum | reverse complement strand
TTTAAAACGAGTAATAAGGCTTTTGAAGAAATGGGTGACTATAAATAGACTTTTTTTTATGATGAATGCCTTTTCCCTCATGTTTCTCAAGGTAGCCATTCAATTATAATATGTTTTAACCAATAATGC
>NW_018397584.1:4939-5093 GCF_002168275.2 Theobroma umbraticum | reverse complement strand
CAATTATGAGATTATAAAACCATTTAAAATGAGTAATAAGGTTTTTGAAGGAATAGGATACTATAAATGGATTTTGCTTCCCAATGAATTCTTTTATCTACATGTTTCTTGAGGTAGACATTCAATTATAGTCTATTTTAAGCAAAAATGTAGA
>NW_018397584.1:4646-4767 GCF_002168275.2 Theobroma umbraticum | reverse complement strand
ATATGTTTTAACTAACAATGTAAAAAAAATTGAACTTAAAATCAATAATGAGTTTATAAAACCCTTTAAAGCGACTAACAAGGCTTTTGAAGGAATGAGAGACTATAAATAGACTTTTCTT
>NW_018397584.1:3991-4193 GCF_002168275.2 Theobroma umbraticum | reverse complement strand
AAAATCAATTAT
Source organism: Theobroma umbraticum (assembly GCF_002168275.2). Classification (NCBI taxonomy): domain Eukaryota; kingdom Viridiplantae; phylum Streptophyta; class Magnoliopsida; order Malvales; family Malvaceae; genus Theobroma; species Theobroma umbraticum. The sequence continues at coordinate 4,181 of NW_018397584.1, read as the reverse complement.
GAGATTATAAAACCATTTAAAGCGAGCAATAAGACTTTTAATAAATGGGTTACTATAAATGGACTTTTCCTCTCAATGAATGACTTTTTATCCACATTTCCAACAGACAGACATTCAATTATAACCTATTTTAACCAAACATATGTAAAAATTCAACTTAAAATGAATTATGAGATTATAAAACTATTTA
>NW_018397584.1:3859-3981 GCF_002168275.2 Theobroma umbraticum | reverse complement strand
TAAGGCTTTTGAAGGAATGAAAGACTATAAATAGACTTTTCTTACTAATGAATTCTTTTTTCTTCACATTTCTTGACGTAGACAATCAATTATAATCTATTTTAATGAATAATGTAAAAATA
>NW_018397584.1:3660-3830 GCF_002168275.2 Theobroma umbraticum | reverse complement strand
AAAACCATTTAAAGCGAGTAATAAGGCTTTTGAAAGAATGAGTGACTATAAATAAACTTTGCTTCTCAATGAATGGCTTTTTCTCTATGTTTCCCAATGTAGACATTCAATTATAACCTATTTTAATCAAAATTGTAAAAAAAATTGAACTTAAAATCAACTTGAGATTA
>NW_018397584.1:3343-3650 GCF_002168275.2 Theobroma umbraticum | reverse complement strand
TAAAGTGAGGAATAAGGCTTTTGAAGGAATGAGAGACTATAAATAGAAATTTCTTGCCAATGAATGCTTTTTTTTTACATTTTTGAGGTAGACATTCAATTATAGTTTGTCTTGACCAAAAGTGTAAAAAACATTTAACTTGAAATCAATTATGAGATTATAAAATCATTGAAAGCGAGTAATAAGGCCTTTGAAGGTATGGGTGCCTATAAATGCACTTTTTTTTCAAGAAATGACTTTTTCTACATGTTTCCCAAGGCATGGATTCAATTATATTCTATTTTAACCAAAAATGTAAAACAATTTA
>NW_018397584.1:3176-3333 GCF_002168275.2 Theobroma umbraticum | reverse complement strand
AATTATGAGATTATAAAACCATTTATAGCGAATAATAATGCTTTTGAAGGAATGAGAGACTATAAATGGGTTTTTCTTCCAAATAAAGGGATTTTTCCACATGTCTCCCATGGAAAGCATTCAATTATTGTCTGTTTTAGTAAAAACTGTAAAAAAT
>NW_018397584.1:2857-2997 GCF_002168275.2 Theobroma umbraticum | reverse complement strand
GGCTTTTGAAAGAATGGTGACTATAAATGGACTTTTCTTGCCAATGAATGCCTTCTTCTTCACGTTTGTTGAGGTAAATATTCAATTATAATTTGTTTTAACCAAATATGTAAAAAAAATTGAAGCTAGAATCAATTATG
>NW_018397584.1:2741-2847 GCF_002168275.2 Theobroma umbraticum | reverse complement strand
ACCATTTAAAATGAGTAATAAGGCTTTCGAAGGAATGAGAGACTGTAAATGCTATTTTCTTGCCAATCAATGCTTTTTTCTTCATGTTTCTTAAAGAAGACATTCA
>NW_018397584.1:2503-2641 GCF_002168275.2 Theobroma umbraticum | reverse complement strand
AGAGACTATAAATAGACTTTTCTTACCAATGAATGCTTTTTTCTTCACATTTCTAGATGTAGACAATCAATTATAATCTATTTTAATGAATAATGTAAAAATAATTGTACTAAAATTAATTATGAGATTATAAAACCA
>NW_018397584.1:2319-2493 GCF_002168275.2 Theobroma umbraticum | reverse complement strand
GTAATAAGGCTTTTGAAAGAATGGGTGATTACAAATGGACTTTTCTTCTCAATGAATGACTTTTTCTCTATGTTTCCCAAGGTAGATATTCAATTATAACCTGTATTAACGAAAATTGTAAAAAAAAATTGAACTTAAAATCAACTTGAGATTATAAAACCATTTAAAGTGAGG
>NW_018397584.1:1973-2235 GCF_002168275.2 Theobroma umbraticum | reverse complement strand
GACATTCAATTATAGTCTGTCTTGACCAAAAGTGTAAAACACATTTAACTTGAAATCAATTATGAGATTATAAAATCATTAAAAGTGAGTAAATAGGTCTTTGAAGGTATGGGTGACTATAAATATACTTTTCCTTTCAATGAATGACTTTTTCTACATGTTTCCCAAGGCATCCATTCAATTATATTCTGTTTTAACCAAAAATGTAAAAAAATTTAACTTAGAATCAATTATGAGATTATAAAACCATTTATAGCGAGTA
>NW_018397584.1:1577-1795 GCF_002168275.2 Theobroma umbraticum | reverse complement strand
AAAAAATTCAACTTAAAATCTATTATGAGATTATAAAACCATTTTGAGCGAGTAATAAGGCTTTTGAAAGAATGGGTCACTATAAATAGACTTTTTTTGCCAATGAACGCCTTTTTCTTTAAGTTTATTGAGGCAAATATTCAATTATAATTTATTTTAACTAAATATGTAAAAAAAATTGAAGCTAGAATCAATTTTGAGATTATAAAACCATTTAA
>NW_018397584.1:1475-1567 GCF_002168275.2 Theobroma umbraticum | reverse complement strand
AAGGCTTTCGAAGGAATGAGAGACTCTAAATGCTCTTTTCTTGCCAATCAATGCTTTTTTCTTCATGTTTCTTGAAGAAGACATTCAATTAT
>NW_018397584.1:1272-1375 GCF_002168275.2 Theobroma umbraticum | reverse complement strand
TGAATGTCTTCTTTAAGAAACATGAAGAAAAAAGCATTGATTGGCAAGAAAATAACGTTTAGAGTCTCTCATTCCTTCGAAAGCCTTATTACTCATTTTAAAT
>NW_018397584.1:1148-1262 GCF_002168275.2 Theobroma umbraticum | reverse complement strand
TCTCATAATTGATTCTAGCTTCAATTTTTTTTACATATTTGGTTAAACAAATTATAATTGAATATTTACCTCAAGAAACGTGAAGAAGAAGGCATTCATTGGCAAAAAAAGTCC
>NW_018397584.1:1067-1138 GCF_002168275.2 Theobroma umbraticum | reverse complement strand
ACCCATTCTTTCAAAAGCCTTATTACACGCTCTAAATAGTTTTATAATCTCATAATAGATTTTAAGTTGAA
>NW_018397584.1:893-1057 GCF_002168275.2 Theobroma umbraticum | reverse complement strand
TTTTCACTAAAACAGACAATAATTGAATGCTTTCTATGGGAGACATGTGGAAAAATCCCTTTATTTGGAAGAAAAGCCCATTTATAGTCTCTCATTCCTTCAAAAGCATTATTACTCGCTATAAATGGTTTTATAATCTCATAATTGATTTTAAGTTAAATGTT
>NW_018397584.1:562-806 GCF_002168275.2 Theobroma umbraticum | reverse complement strand
ATGCCTTAGGACACATGTAGCAAAAGTCATTTATTGAAAGAGAAAGTGCATTTATAGTCACCCATACGTTCAAAGGCCTTATTACTCATTTTCAATGATTTTATAATCTTATAATTGATTTCAAGTTAAATGTTTTTTACACTTTTGGTCAAGAAAAACTATAATTGAATGTCTACCTTGAAAAATGTAAAAAAAAAAGCATTCATTGGCAAGAAATTTCTATTTATAGTCTCCCATTCCTTCA
>NW_018397584.1:456-542 GCF_002168275.2 Theobroma umbraticum | reverse complement strand
AAATGGTTTTATAATCTCAAGTTGATTTTAAGTTCAATTTTTTTTACAATTTTGGTTAAAACAGGTTATAATTGAATGTCTACCTT
>NW_018397584.1:200-446 GCF_002168275.2 Theobroma umbraticum | reverse complement strand
GAGAAAAAGCCATTCATTGAGAAGCAAATTTATAGTCACTCATTCTTTCAAAAGCCTTATTACTCGCTTTAAATGGTTTTATAATTTCATAATTGATTTTAGGTTCAATTATTTTTACATTATTCATTAAAATAGATTATAATTGATTGTCTACGTCAAGAAACATGAAGAAAAAAGAATTCATTGGTAAGAAAAGTCTATTTATAGTCTTCCTTTACTTCAAAAGCCTTATTACTCACTTTAAAT
>NW_018397584.1:0-190 GCF_002168275.2 Theobroma umbraticum | reverse complement strand
TCTCATAATTCATTTTAAGTTGAATTTTTATATATTTTTGGTTAAAATAGGTTATAATTGAATGTTTGCCTGTTGGAAATGTGGATTAAAAGTCATTCATTGAGAGGAAAAGTCCATTTATAGTAACCCATTCATTAAAAGCCTTATTGCTCGCTTTAAATGGTTTTATAATCTCATAATTGATTTTAGG
>NW_018397583.1:5744-6077 GCF_002168275.2 Theobroma umbraticum | reverse complement strand
AATCGGTGAATATAAATGTGCTTTTCTTGTCAATGAATGACTTTTTCTTCATGTTTCTCAAGGTAGACATTTAGTTATAATCTTCTTGAACCAAAAATATAAAAAACATTTAACTTAAAATTAATTTTCAGATTATAAAACCATTTAAATTGAGCAATACGGCTTTTGAAGGAATAGGTGATTATAAATGGACTTTACTTGCCAATGAATGCCTTTTTCTTCATGTTTCATGAGGTAGACATTCATTTAAAGTCTGTTTTAACCAAAAATTTAAAACAATTTAACTTAAAATTAATTATTAGTTTATAAAGCAATTTAAAGCAAGTAATAAGG
>NW_018397583.1:5619-5734 GCF_002168275.2 Theobroma umbraticum | reverse complement strand
CTTGAGTGACTATAAATAGACTTTTCGTGTCAATAGATGGGTTTTGCTTCACGTTCCCTAAGGTAGATATTTAATTATAGCATTTTTTAACTAAAAATGTAAAAACATTCAACTT
>NW_018397583.1:5460-5609 GCF_002168275.2 Theobroma umbraticum | reverse complement strand
ATGAGATTATAAAACCATTTAACACGAGTAATAAGGCTTTTGAAGGAATGAGTAACTATAAATGGACTCTTCTTGCCATTTAATGTCTTTTTCTTCATTTTTTTGAGGTAGACATTCAATTATAGTCTATTTTAACTAAAAAAGTGAAA
>NW_018397583.1:4954-5195 GCF_002168275.2 Theobroma umbraticum | reverse complement strand
CTTTTTCTTCATATTTCTCAAGGTAGACATTCAATTATAGTCTGTTTTGACCAAAAATATAAAAACATTTAACTTAAAATCAACTATTAGTTTCTAAAATCATTTAAAGTAAGTAATAAGGCTTTCGAAAGCTTTAGTAACAATAATGGACCTTTTGTGCCAATGCATGACTTTTGCTTTATGTTCTCCAAGGTAGACATTCAATTATAGTCTTTTTTTAATAAAAAATGTAAACAAATTT
>NW_018397583.1:4773-4944 GCF_002168275.2 Theobroma umbraticum | reverse complement strand
TAATTATGAGATTATAAAACTATTTAAAACAAGTAATAAATATTTTGAAGGAATGGGCGACTATAAATGAACTTTTTTTTATCAATGAATGCCTTTTTCTTCACGTTTCTCATGGTGTTTTAACCAAAGATGTCAAAAAAATCAACCTAAAATCAATTATTAGTTTATAAA
>NW_018397583.1:2201-4763 GCF_002168275.2 Theobroma umbraticum | reverse complement strand
GCAAGTAATAAGGCTTTCGAAGGTGTGAATGACTATAAATGGACCTTTTGTGCCAATGGATGGTTTTTGCTTCATGTTCCCCAATGCAGACATTCAATTAGAGCCTTTTTTATCCAAAAATTTAAAAAACTTCAACTTAAAATCAATTATGAGATTATAAAATCATTTAACGTGAATAATAAGGCTTTTGAAGGAATGGATGACTATAAATGTACTTTTATCGCCATTGAATGTCTTTTTCTTCACATTTTTTAAGGCAAAGATTCAATTATAGTCTGTTTTAACTAAAAATGTAAAATAATTCACCTTAAAATCAACTATAAGATTGTAAAATCATTTAAAATGAGTAATAAGGCTTTGAAAGGAACGGGTGACTATAAATGGACTTTTTTTGCCAATGAATCCCTTTTTCATCATGTTTCTTAAGGTAGATATTCAATTATAATATGTTTTAATGAAAAATGTTGAAAACTTCAACTAAAATCAATTACGAGATTATAAAACCTTGTAAAGCGAGTAAAAAGGCTTTTCAAGAAATGAAAGCATATAAATGGACTTTTGTTCCTAATGGATGGCTTTGTTTACCTGTTTCTCGAGATAAACATTCAATTAGAGTCTGTTTTAACAAAAAATATAAAAAAATTTAACTTAAAATCAATTATGAGATTATAAAACCATTTAAAGCGAGTAATAAGGCTTTTGAAGGAATGAGTGAATATAAATGGACTTTTGCTACCAATGAATGCCTTTTTTTTTCACGTTTCTCAAGGTAAATATTCAATTATAATCTGTTTTAACTAAAAATGCTAAAAAAAAATTCAACTTCAAGTCAATTTTGAGATTATAAAATCATTTAAAGTGGGTTATAAGTCTTTTGAAGGAATGGGTGACTATAAATAGACTTTTCTTACCAATGAATGCCTTTTTCTTAACGTTTCTCAAGGTAAACATTCAATTATAGTCTGTTTTGACCAAAAATGTAAAAAATTCAACTTAAAATCAATTATTAGTTTACAAAACCAATTAAAGCGCGTAATAAGGCTTTCGAAGGCTTGAGTGACTATAAATGGGCGTTTTGTGTCAATGGATGGCTTTTGCTTCACGTTCTCCAAGGCAGGCATTCAATTATAGCCTTTTTTAACAAAAAATATAATAAAAATTTAACTTAAAATCAATTTTGAAATAATAAAACCATTTAAAGTGAGTAATAAGGCGTTCGAAGGAGTGGGTGACTATAAATGGACTTTTGTTGCCAATGAATGCCTTTTTCTTCATGTTTCTTAAGGTAGACATTAAATTCTAGTCTGTTTTAACCAAAAATGTAAAAAAACTCAACTTAAAATTAATTATGAGATTATAAAACCATTTAAAGCGAGTAATAAGGCCTTTGAAGGAATAGGTGGCAATAAATGATCTTTTTTTGTTAGTAAATGCCTTTTTCTTCATATTTCCTAAGGTAGACATTCAATTATAATATGTTTTAACTAAATATTTAAAAAAATTCAACTCAAAATTAAGTATTAGTTTATAAAGGCATTTAAGGCAAGTAATAAGGCTTTCGAAGGCTTGAGGGACTATAAATAGACTTTTTATGCCAATGGATGGCTTTTACTTCACGTTCCCCAAGGCAGACATTCAATTGTAGCCTTCTTTCACAAAAAATATAAAAAAATTGAAATAAAAATCAGTTTTGAGATTATAGAACCATTTAATGTGAGTAATAAGACTTTCGAGGGAATAAGTTACTATAAATGGACTTTTCTTGCCATTGAATGCCTTTTCTTCACATTTCTTAAGGAAGACATTCAAACATAGTCTGTTTTAACTAAAAATATGAAAAAATCTACCTTAAAATCAATTATGTGATTATAAAACTATTTAGAATGAGTAATAAGTCTTTTGAAAAAATGGGTGACTATAAATGGACTTTATTTGAAAATGAATGTCTTTTTCTTCATGTTTCTTAAGGTAGACGTTCAATTATAGTCTGTTTTAACAAAAATGTAAAAAAATTCAACATAAAATCAATTATTAGTTTATAAAACCATTTAAAGCAAGTAATAAGGCTTTCGAAGGCTGAATGGACTATAATGACGTTTCATGCCATGGATCCTTGTGGCTTCAACGTTCCCTAAAGCAGACATTCAGTTATAACCTTTTTTAACCAAAAATGAAAAACGATTCAACTTAAAATCAATTTTGAGATTATAAAATCATTTTACTCGAGTAATAAGGCTTTTGAAGGAATGGGTGACTATAAATAGACTTTTGTTGCCATTAAATGTCTTTTTCTTCATATTTCTCAAGGCAGACATTTAAGTATAGTTTGTTTCAAATAAAAATGTGAAAGAATTCACCTTAAAACTAATTATAAGATTATAAAACTATTTAAAACAAATAATAAGGCTTTTAAAGGAATAGGTGACTCTAAATAGACTTTTTTTTGTCAATGAATGCCTTTTTCATCATGTTTCTCAAGGTAGACATTTAATTATAACATGTTTTAACCAAAAATGTAAAACATTCAACTTAAAATCAATTATAAGATTATAAAACCTTTTA
>NW_018397583.1:1891-2191 GCF_002168275.2 Theobroma umbraticum | reverse complement strand
TAAGGCTTTTGAAGGAATGAGAGACCATAAATGGACTTTTTTTACCAATGAATGTCTTTTTCTTGACGTTTCTCGAGGCAGACATTCCATTATAATCTGTTTTAATAAAAAATGTAAAAAAAAATTAACCTCAAATCAATTTTGAGATTATAAAACCATTTAAAGTGGGTAGTAAACCTTCTGAAGGAATGGGTGACTGTAAATGGACTGTTTTTATCAATGAATGTTTTTTTTTCACGTTTCCCAAAGTAAACATTCAATTATAGTCTGTTTTAACCCAAAATGTAAAAAAATTTAACT
>NW_018397583.1:1322-1881 GCF_002168275.2 Theobroma umbraticum | reverse complement strand
TTTGAGATTATGAAATCATTTAAAGCGAGTAATAAGGCTTTTGAAGGCTTAAGTAACTATAAATAGACTTTTCGTGTCAATGGATGTCTTTTGCTTCACGTTCTCCAAGGCAAACATTCAATTATAGCCTTTTTAGCCAAAAATGTAGAAAATTTCTACTTAAAATCAATTTTGAGATTATAAAACCATTTAAAGCGAGTAATAAGGCTTTTGATGGAATGGCGGGACTATAAATGGATTTTTCTTCACAATGAATGGCTTTTTCTACATGTTTCCTAAGACAAGCATTCAATTATAATCTATTTTAATAAAAAATGTAGAAAAACTCAACTTAAATTCAATTATGAGATTATAAAAGCATTTAACGTAGGTAATAAGGCTTTCGAAGGCCTAAGTAACTATAAATGGACTTTTCATACCAATGGATGGCTTTGACTTCATGTTCCCCAAGGCAGCATTCAATTATAGCCTTTTTTAACCAAAAATATAAAAAAATTCAGCTTAAAAATAATTATGAGACTATAAAACCTTTTAAAGCGAGTAATAAGGCTTTTAAAGG
>NW_018397583.1:810-1312 GCF_002168275.2 Theobroma umbraticum | reverse complement strand
TATAAATGGACTTTTCTTGTCAATGAATACCTTTCTTTTCATGTTTCTAGAGGTAGACATTCAGTTATAATCTGTTCTAACTAAAAATGTAAAACAAATTCAATATCAAATCAATTTTGAGATTATAAAACCATTTAAAGCAAGTAATAAGGCTATTGAAAAAATGGGTGACTATAAATGGACTTTACTTGCCAATGAATACCTTTTTCTTTACGTTTCTAGAGGTAGATATTCACTTAAAGTCTATTTTAACCAAAAATGTAAAAAAAAATTCAACTTAAAATCAATTGTTAGTTTATAAAGCCATTTAAAAGTAAGTAATAAGGCTTTTGAAGGTTGGAGTGACTATCAATAGACTTTTCTTGCCAATGAATGCCTTCTTCATCACGTTTCTTAAAGTAGACATTCAATCATAATCTGTTTAAAGAAAATATGTATAACTATTCAACTTAAAATCAATTATGAGATTATAAAACCGATTAAAGCGAGTAATAAGGCTTTT
>NW_018397583.1:666-800 GCF_002168275.2 Theobroma umbraticum | reverse complement strand
GCGACTATAAATAGACTTTTCTTCCTAATGGATGACTTTTTCTACATGTTTCTTCAGGCAGACATTCAATTTTATTCTTTTTTAATGAAAAATGTATGAAAATTCAACTAAAAATCAATTATGAGATTTTAAAA
>NW_018397583.1:498-656 GCF_002168275.2 Theobroma umbraticum | reverse complement strand
CGAGTAATAAGGCTTTTGAAGGAACGGGTAAATATAAATGAAATTTTATTGTCAATGAATCCCTTTTTCTTCACATTTCTTAAGGTAGACATTTCAATTATAGTCTGTTTTGACTAAAAATTTAAAAACAAATTTAACTTAAAATCAATTATTAGTTT
>NW_018397583.1:119-488 GCF_002168275.2 Theobroma umbraticum | reverse complement strand
TTAAAGCAAGTTATAAGGCTTTTGACGGCTTGAGTGACTATAAATGAACCTTTTGTACCAATGGATGGCTTTTCCTTCATGTTTCTTAAGGAAGACATTCAATTATAGCCTTTTTTAACCCAAAGTGTAAAAAAATTCACTTTAAAATCAATTATGAGACTATAAAACTATTTAACGCGAGTAATAAGGCTTATGAAGGAATGGGTGACTATAAATAGACTTTTATTGCCATTGAATGCCTTGTTCTTCACATTTCTGGATGTAAACATTCAATTATGGTCTGTTTTAACTGAAAATGTGAAAAAATTCTCCTTAAAATCAATTACGAGATTATAATACTATTTAAAACGAGTAATAAAGCTTTTGAAG
>NW_018397583.1:0-109 GCF_002168275.2 Theobroma umbraticum | reverse complement strand
CTATAAATTGACTTTTCTTGCCAATGAATTACTTTTTCTTCATGTTTCACAAGGTAAACATTCAATTATAATCTGTTTTAACCAAAAATGTAAAATAATTCAACTTAAA
>NW_018397582.1:4370-6071 GCF_002168275.2 Theobroma umbraticum | reverse complement strand
ATCAATTATGAGATTTATAAAACCATTTAAAAGAAGTACTAAGGCTTTCAAAAACCTGATGGACTATAAGTGGACTTTGTCTTACCAATGGATGGCTTTTGCTTCATGTTTCCCAAAGAAGACATTCAATTATAATATATTTTAACCAAAAATGTAAAAAAAATAAACTTAAAATCAATTATAAGATTATAAAATCATTTAAAGCAAGTAATAAGGCTTTCAAAGACATGAGAGACTATAAATGAATTTTTCTTGCTAATAAATGGCTTTTTCTTCAAATTTCCCGAGACAGATATTCAATTATAATCTGTTTTAACCAAACACATAAAAAAATTGAACTTAAAATCAATTATGAGATTATAAACCATTTAAAGCATGTAATAAGGCTTTCGAAGGCAAGGGTGACTATAATTTGACTTTTCTTGCAAATGAATAGCTTTTTCTTCGTGTTTCCTAAGGCAAACATTCAAACATTATCTCTTTTAACCAAAAATGTAAAAAACTCCAACTGAAAATAAATTATGAGATTATAAAACTATTTAAAGTGAGTAATAAGGCTTTTGAAGGCGTGAATGACTGTAAATGCACTTTTCTTATGAATTGGTGGCTTTTGCTTCATGTTTCTCGAGGTAGATATTTAATTATAATCTATTTTAACCAGCAATATAAAAGAATTCAACTTAAAATCAATTATGAGATTATAAAACCATTTAAAGAGAGTAATAAGGCTTTGGAAGGAATGAGTGACTATAAATGAACTTTTCTTGTTAATGAATAACTTTTTTCATGTTTCTCGAGGTAGATATTCAATTATAATTTGTTTTAACCAAAATTATAAAAAAATTAAACTTAAAATCAATTATGAGATTTTAAAACCTTGTAAAGCGAGTAACAAGGCTTTCTAATATTTTAGTGACTATAAATAAACTTTTCTTGACTATAAAAGGATTTTTTCTACTAATGGATGGCTTTTGCTTCACATTTTCCAAAACAGACATTCAATTATAATATATTTTGACCAAAAATATAAAAAAATTCAACTTAAAATTAATTATGAGATTATTAAACCATTTAAAGCAACTAATAAGTTTTTCAAAGATATGACTGACAATAAGTGGACTTTTCATGCCAATGAATAGTTTTTTCTTTATGTTTCTTAGAGCAAACATTCAAATATTATCTGTTTGAATCAAAAATGTAAAACAATATAAAACCATTTAAAACGAGTAATAAGGCTTTTGAAGGCTTGAGAGACTATAAATAGACATTTCTCATCAATGGATGGCTTTTGCTTCATGTTTCCCAAAGTAGACATTCAATTATAATATAGTTTAACAAAAAATGCAAAGAAATTCAACTTAAAATCAATTATTGCATTATAAAACCATTTAAAGCAAGTAATAAGGCTTTCAAAGGTATAGGTGATTATATATGGACTTTTCTATCTAATGAATAGCTTTCGCTTCATGTTTTCTAAGACGGACATTCAATTATAATATATTTTAGCAAAAAATGTAAAATAATTCAACTTAAAACCAATTGTGACATTATAAAACCATTTAAAGTGAGTAATAATGCTTTTAAATGCTTGAGTTACTATAAATGGACTTTCTCTCCAATGGATGGCTTTGCTTCATGTTTCTTAAGGCTGACATTCAATTATAATTTATTTTAACTAGCAATATAAAAGAATTCAACTTA
>NW_018397582.1:4187-4270 GCF_002168275.2 Theobroma umbraticum | reverse complement strand
AATTGATTGTGTGCCTTAGAAAACATGAAGAAAAAGTCATTCATTAATAAGAAAAGTCCGTTTATAGTTGCCCAAGCCTTTGA
>NW_018397582.1:4010-4113 GCF_002168275.2 Theobroma umbraticum | reverse complement strand
TTAAAATAAATTATAATTGAATATCAGCCTTAAGAAACATGAAGCAAAGCCATCCATTGGAGAGAAACTCTATTTATAGTCACTCAAGCATTTAAAAGCTTTA
>NW_018397582.1:3339-4000 GCF_002168275.2 Theobroma umbraticum | reverse complement strand
TAAATGGTTTTATAATTTCATAATGAATTTTAAGTTGAATATTTTTACATTTTTGATTAAAACAAATTATATTTAAATGTCTTCCTTGGGAAACATGAAGAAAAAGCCATTCATTGACAAGAAAAATTCATTTATAGTCAGTCAAGCCCTCGAAAGCCATATTACTTGCTTTAATAGTTTTATAATCTCATAATTGATTTAAAGTTAAATGTTTTTACACTCTTGGTTAAAATATATTATAATTGAATATCTACCTCAAGAAACATGATGCAAAAGCCCTTCATTGACAAGAAAAGGTCATTTATAGTCACTCAAACCTTCAAAAGCTTGATTACTCACTTCAAATGGTTTTATAATCTCATAATTGATTTTAAGTTGAATTTTCTTTCATTTTAGTTAAAATAGATAATATTTGAATGTCTGCCTCAAAAAACATGAAGAAAAATCTAATCATTGACAAGAAAAGCCCATTTACTATCTCCCATACCTTCGAAAGCCTTATTAGTCGCTTTAAATGGTTTTATAATTGCATAATTGATTTTATGTTAAATTTTTTTATATTGTTTTTTAAAATAGATTATAATTGAATACTTGCCTTAGAAAACATGAAGCAAAAGCCATCCATTGGAGAGAAATGTTTATTTATAGTCATTCATGCTTT
>NW_018397582.1:2803-3320 GCF_002168275.2 Theobroma umbraticum | reverse complement strand
TTTAAATGGTTATAATCTCATAATTATTTTTAAGTTCAATTTTTTTTATATTTTGTATTAAAATATATTATAACTGAATGTCTACCTCAAAAAACGTGAAGCAAAAGTCATTTATTGGCAAGAAATGTCCACTTATAGTCACTCAAGCCTTCGAAAGCCTTATTACTCACTTTAAATGGTTTTATATTCTTATAATTGATTTTAAGTTTTTTTTTTTACATTTTTAGCTAAAATAGTCTATATTTGAATGTTTGCCTGAGAAAATATGAAGAAAAATCTATTCATTGGCAAGAAAAGTCCATTTATACCCATGCTTATAAAAGCCTTATTACTCGCATTAAATGGTTTTATAATCTCATAATTGACATTAAGTTGAATTTTTTTATATTGTTGGTTAAAATAGATTATAATTGAATGTTTGTCTCAAGAAACGTAAAGCAAAAGCCAACCATTGGAGAGGAAAGTCCATTTATAGTCGCTCACACCTTCGAAAGCCTTATTACTTGCTTTAAATGGT
>NW_018397582.1:2630-2793 GCF_002168275.2 Theobroma umbraticum | reverse complement strand
CATAATTGATTTTAAGTTGAATTTTTTACATTTTTGGTTCAAATATATTATGCTTGAATGCCTACTTTAAGAAACATAAAGCAAAAGCTATCCATTAGCAAGAAAAGTCCATTTATAGTTTCTCAAGCCTTCGAAAGCCTTATTACTCGCTTTAAATGCTTTT
>NW_018397582.1:2179-2620 GCF_002168275.2 Theobroma umbraticum | reverse complement strand
AATTGATTTTAAGGTTAATTTTTTTACATTTTTTGTTAAAACAGATTATATTTGAATGTTTACCTTGAGAAATATGAAAAAGCCATTCATTGACAAGAAAAGTTCATTTATAGTCACTCAAGCCTTCGAAAGTATTATTACTTGCTTTAAATAGTTTTATAATCTCATATTTGATATTGAGTTGAACTTTTTTACGTTTTGGGTTAAAATATATTATAATTTAATGTCCACCTTGGGAAATATGAAGCAAAAGCTATCCATTGGTGAAAAAAGTCCATTTATAATAACTCATGCCTTCGAAAGCATTATTTCTTACTTTAAATGGTTTTATAAGCTCATAATTCATTTTGAGTTGAATGTTTTTACATTTTTGGTTAAAATATATTATAATTACATGTTTACATAGAAAACATGAAGAAAAGCCATTCATTAGCAAGAAAA
>NW_018397582.1:1985-2169 GCF_002168275.2 Theobroma umbraticum | reverse complement strand
AGTCACCCATGCCTTCTAAAGCCCTATTGCTCGTTTTAAATCTTTTATAATTTTATAATTAATTTTAAATTGAATTTTTTATATTTTTAGTTAATACAAATTAATAATTGAATGTCTGCCTTTGAAAATGTAAAGAAAAATTCATTCATTGAAAGAAAAGTCCATTTATAGTCACTCATGCCTT
>NW_018397582.1:0-1804 GCF_002168275.2 Theobroma umbraticum | reverse complement strand
TGATTTTAAATTGAATTTGTTTATATTGTTGGTTAAAATATATAATAATTGAATGTTTACCTTGAGAAACATGAAGCAAAAGTCATCCATTGGAGGAAAAAGTCTATTTATAGTAACTCTTGCCTTCGAAAGCTTTATTACTCATTTTAAATCGTTTTATAAGGTCATAATTTGTTTTACGTTGAATTTTTTATATTTTTTATTAAAATAAACTATAATTCAATGTTTGCTTCTGAAAACATGAAGCAAAGCTATTTATTGGATAGCAAAGTCCATTTATAGTCACGATGCCTTTGAAAGCCTTATTACTTATTTTTAAATTATTTTTAATCTCATAATTTATTTTAAGTTACATTTTTTTTACATTTTTGATTAAAACTTATTATAATTGAACGTTTGCTCCGGGAAACGTGAAGCAAAAGCTATCCATTGGTAAGAAAAGTTCATTTATATTCACTAAAGCCTTTAAAAGCGTTATTACTCGCTTTAAATGGTTTTCTAATCTCATAATTGATTTTAAGTTGATTTTGTTTTATATTTTTGGTCAAAACAGATTATATTTGAATGTCTATCTTGAGAAACATGAAAAACAAGCCATTCATTGACAAAAAAGTCTATTTACAACCACTCAAACCTTTGAAAGTCTTATTACTCGCTTTAAAAGGTTTTACAATCTCATAATTGACTTTAAGTTAAATTTTTTTAAATTTTTTATTAAAATAGATTATAATGGAATGTCTGTCTTAGGAGATGTGAAGAAAAAGTCTTTTATAAGCAAGAAAAGTCCATTTGCAATCACCAATGCCTTTAAAAGCCTTATTAGTCGTTTTAAATGGTTTTATAGTCTCATAATTGATTTTTAGTTGAATTTGTTTATATTGCTGCTTAAAATATATTATAATTAAATATCTACCTCAGGAAACGTGAAGCAAAAGCCATCCATTGGAGAGAAAAGTTCATTTATAGCCACCCATGCTTTCCAAAGCATTATTACTTGCTTTAAATGGTTTTATAATCTCATAATTGATTTCAAGTTGAATGTTTTTACATTTTTTGTTAAAATATATCATAATTGAATGTTTGTTTCTAGAAACGTGAAGTTTAAGCCATCTATTGACAAGAAAAATCTATTTATACTCACTCAAGCCTTTGGAAGCCTAGTACTCACTTTAAATAGTTTTATAATATCATAATTGATTTTAAGTTGAAGGTTTTTATATTTTTTCTTAAAATAGATTATATTTAAATGTTTGCCTCTAAAAACGTAAAGAATAAATCCTTCATTGGCAAGAAAGTCCATTTATTATCACCCATGTCTTTCAAAGCCTTATTACTTGCTTTAAATTATTTTATAATCTCATAATTGATTTTGAGTTAAATTTGTTTATATTATTGGTTAAAATAGATTATAATTAAAATTTTACCTTAAGAAACATAAAGTGAAAGCCATCCATTGGAGAGAAAAGTCTATTTATAGCCACCCATGCCTTCAAAAGCATTATTACTCGCTTTAAATGGGTTTATAATCTCATAATTGATTTTAAGTTAGACTTTTTTACATTTTTGGTTAAAATATATTATAAGTGAATGTCTACCTCAAGAAACGTGAAGCTTAAGCCATCCATTAGTAAGAAAAGTTCATTTATAGTCACTCAAGCCTTTGAAAGCCTTATTACTCGCTTTAAATGATTTTATAATCTTGTAATTGATTTTAAGTTTGATTTTTTTATATTTTTTGTTAAAATAGATAGCATTTGAATGTTTGGCTCAGGAAACGTATAGCGAAAGCCATCCATTGGAGAGA
>NW_018397581.1:0-6090 GCF_002168275.2 Theobroma umbraticum | reverse complement strand
ATAAATGGACTTTTCTTGTCAATGAATGACTTTTTTTACATTGCCCAATGTAGACATTTAATTATAATCTGTTTTAACTAAAAATTTTAAAACATTCAACCTAAAGTCAATTATGAGATTATAAAACTTTTTAAAGCAAGTAATTAGGCTTTTAAAGGCTTGGGCGACTATAAATAGACTTTTCTTACTAATGAATGACTTTTTTTTACTTTTTTAAGAGGTAGACATTTAATTATAATATGTTTTAACAAAACATGTAAATTATTCAACCTAAAATTATTTATGAGATTATAAAACCATTTAAAGCAAGTAATAAGACTTTCACAGGTGTTGGTGACTATAAATGGACTTTTCTTGCCAATAAATGGCTTTTTCTTAATGTTTCTCGAGGCACACATTCAATTATAATTTGTTTTAACTAAAAATGTAAAAAAATTCAATCCAAAATCAATTATGAGATTAGAAAACCATTTAAAGTGAGTAATTAAGCTTTTAAAGGCATGGGTGACTTTAAATGGATTTTACTTGCCAATGAATGGCTTTTTCTTCAAGTTTCCTAAGGTAGACATTCAATTATAATCTATTTTAACAAAAAATGTAAATAAATTCAACTGAAAATCAATTATGAGATTATAAAATTATTTAAAAAGAGTAATAAGACTTTCAAAAGCATGGGTGACTATAAATGGACTTTTCTTACCAATGATAGCCTTTTTCTTCACGTTTCATAATGCAGACATTCAATTATAATCCGTTTTCATGAAAAAAGTAAAAAAATTTAACTTAAAATTAATTATGAGATTATAAAACTATTTAAAGAGAGAAATCAGGCTTTCGAAGCCGTAGGTGACTATAAATGGACTTTTCACTCCATTGAATGGCTTTTTCTTCATCTTTCCCAAGATAGAGATTCAATTATAATATGTTCTAACAAAAAATGTGAAAAACTCAACCTAAAATCAATTATAAGATTATAAAACTATTTAAAGCGCGTAATAAGGCTTTTGCAGGCTTAGGTGGCTATAAATGGACTTTTCTTGCCAATGAATGATTTTTTCTTCACATTTCTCGAAGTAAATATTCAATTATAATCAGTTTCAAAAATGTGAAAAAACTTAACCTAAAATCAAATATAAGATTATAAAACCATTTAAAGCGAATAATAAGGCTTTCGACGACTTGGGTAGCCATAAATGGACTTTTCTCATCAATGAATGACTTTTTCTTCATGTTTCTCAAAGAAGATATTCAATTATAATATGTTTTAACCAAAAATGTAAAAAAAATTCAAACTTTAAATCGATTATGAGATTATAAAACCATTTAAAAAGAGTAATAAGGCTTTCGAAAGCTTGGGTAACTAGAAATGAACTTTTCATACCAATGAATGGCTTTTTCCTTACATTTCATGAGGTAAACATTTAATTATAATCGATATTAACCAAAAAATGTAAAAAAAATTCAACCTAAAATCAATTATGAGATTATAAAACCATTTAAAGCGAATAATTAGACTTTTAAAGGCATAAGTAACTATAAATGGACTTTAGTTGCCAATGAATGGCTTTTTCTTTAGGTTTTCCGAGGTAGACATTCAATTATAATTTATTTTTACAAAAAATGTAAAATATTAAATTTAAAATCAATTATGAGATTATAAAACCATTTAAAGCGAGTAATAAGGCTGTCAAAGGCATGGGTGACTATAAATAGAATTTTCTTGCAAGTGTTAGCCTTTTCTTCATGTTTACCAATGCAAATATTCAATTAGAATCTGTTTTCACCAAAAATGTAAAAGAATTCAACTTAAAATCAATTATGGGATTATAAAATCATTTAAAGCGAGTCATAAGGCTTTCGAAGGCTTGAGTGACTATAAATGGACTTTTTTGCCCACAAATGACTTTTTCTTAACATTTGCTAAGGCACCCATTCAATTATAATCCGTTTTAATAAAAAATATAAAAAATTCAATCGAAAATCAATTATGAGATTATAAAATCATTTAAAGCAAGTACTTAGGCTTTCAAAGGTATAGGTGACTATAAATGAACTTTTTTTTGTCAATGAACGAGTTTTTCTTCATGTTTTCCATGGTAGAGATTCAATTACAATATGTTTTACCCAAAAATGTAAAATAATTTAACATAAAATCAATTAGAAGATTATAAAACTATTTAAAGCGAGTAACAAGGCTTTCAAAGGCATGGGTGACTATAAATGAACTTTTTCTGCCAATGAATGATTTTTTTTTCACGTTTCTCAAGGCAGATAATTAATTATAATCTATTTTAATAAAAAAATATAAAGAAACTCAAGTTAAAACTAATTATGAGATTATAAAACTATTTAAATCGAGTAATAAGGCTTTTGAAGATTAGGGTGACTATAAATGGACTTTTCTCATCAATGAATGGGTTTTTCTTCTTGTTTCTCAACGTAGACATTCAAGTATAGGCTTTTCAAGACATGGGTAACGATAAATGGGCTTTTCTTGTCAATGAATGGCTTTTTCTTCACGTTTTCGAGGTAGACATTCAACTATATTTTGTTTTAACCAAAAATGTACTTCAACCCAAAATCAATTATGAGATTATAAAACCATTTAAAGCAAGTAATTAGGCTTTCAAAGGCTTGGGTTAATAGAAATGTACTTTTGTTGCCAATGAACGGCTTTTTCTTTACATTTGTTGTGGAAGACAATCAATTATAATCTGTTTTTTAAAAAAATATAAATAAATTCAACTTAAAATTAATTATAAGATTATAAAACCATTTAAAGCGAGTAATTAAGCTTTTGAAGGCATGGGTAAGTATAAATGGACTTTTTTGTACCAATGAATGGCTTTTACTTTACATTTCTTGATGTAAACATTCAATTATAATATGTTTTAACAAAAAAGTACAAAAATTCAACCTAAAATTAATTATGAGATTATAAAACCATTTAAACCGAGTAATTAAGCTTTCGATGATATGCGTAACTATAAATAGACTTTTCTTACATTGAATGGCTTTTTCCTCAGGTTTTTCAAGGTGGACATTCAATTATAATCTGTTTTAACCAAAAATATAAAAAAATTTAACCTAAACTCAATTACGAGATTATAAAACCATTTAAAGTGAGTAACAAGGCTTTTAAAGGCATGAGTGACTATAAATGGACCTTTCTCACTAATCAATGTCTTTCTTTTTTTTTTCTTCACGTTTCCTGAGCTAAACATTCAATTATAATTTGTTTTAACAAAAAATATAAAACAATTCAACCTTAAATCAATTGCTAGACATTCAATTATAATCTATTTTAACCAACAATGTAAAAAAATTCTACCTAAATCCAATTATGAGATTATAAAACCATTTAAAATGAGTAATCAGGCTTTCGAAGGCATGGGTAACTATAAATGGACTTTTCTTACTAATGAATGGCTTTTACTTTACGTTTCCTAAGGTAGACATTCAATTATAGTTTGTTTTAACAAAAAATGTACAAAAATTTAACCTAAAATCAATTTTTAGATTATAAAATTATTTAAACTGGGCAATTAAGCTTTCAAAGACATGCGTAACTATAAATGTACTTTTTCTACCATTGAATGACTTTTTCCTTAAGTTTTCCGAGGTAGACATTCAATTATAATCTGTTTTAACCATTTAAAGTGGGTAATAAGGCTTTCAAAGACATGAGTGACTATAAATAGACTTTTCTTGTTAATGAATACCTTTTTTCTTACATTTCTTGAGGTAAACATTCAATTATAATTTGTTTTAATCAAAAATTTAAAAAAATTCAACTTACAATCAATTATCAGATTATGAAACCATTTAAAATGAGTAATAATACTTTCAAAAGCATAGTGACTATAAATAGACTTTTCTTGCTAATGATAGCCTTTATTTTCATATATCCCAAGGTAGACATTCAATTATAATCTATTTGCACTAAGAATATAAAAAAATTTAAATTAAAATCAATTATGAGATTGTAAAATTATTTAAAGCGAGCCATAAGGCTTTCAAAGGCATGGGTGACTATAAATAGACTTTTTTACAATGATAGCCTTTTTTTCATGTTTCTCGAGGCAGACATTCAATTATAATCTGTGTTATTCAACAATGTAAAGAAATTCAACCTAAAATCAATTATGAGATTATAAAAATATTTAAAGCGTGTAATAACGCTTTTGAAGGCTTAGGTTGCTATAAATGAACTTTTCTTATCAATGAATAGTTTTTTCTTCACATTTCCTAATGTAAACATTCAATTATAATCTGTTTTCACTAAAAATGTAAAAAAATTTAAATTAAAATCAATTATGAGATTAGAAAACTATTTAAAGTGCGTAATAAGGCTTATGAAAACATGGGTTGCTATAAATAGACTTTTCTTGCCAATCAATAACTTTTTTTTCATGTTTTCCAAGGTAGACATTTAATTTTAATATGTTTTAATAAGAAATAAAAAAGTATTAAACTTAAAATCAATTATGAGATTATAAAACTATTTAAAACGAGTAATCAGGCTTTTGAAGGCATGGGTAACTATAAATAGACTTTAATTGCCAATGATAGCCTTTTTCTTTACATTTTTCAAGGCAGACATTCAATTATAATCTGTGTTAATCAATAATGCAAAGAAATTCAACCTAAAATCAATTATGAGATTATAAAACCATTTAAAGCGTGTAATAATGCTTTCAAAGGCATGGTGACTATAAATGGACTTTTCTTGCTACTGATAGCCTTTTTCTTCACATATCTCAAGATAGACATTCAATTATAATTTGTTTTTACTAAAAATGTAAAACAATTCAACTTAAAAGTAATTATAAGATTATAAAACCATTTAAAGTGAGCAATAAGGCTTTCAAAGGTATGGGTGACTATAAAATGACTTTTCTTGCAATGATAGCCTTTTTCTTCATGTTTCCTAAGGTAGACACTTAGTTATAATCTGTGTTAATCAATAATGTAAAACAATTCAACCTAAAATCAATTATGAGATTATAAAACCATTTAAAGTGAGTAATTTGGCTTTTAAAGGTATGAGTGACTATAAATGGACTTTTCTTACCAATGACAGCCTTTTTCTTCATGTTTTCTAAGATAGACATTCAATTATAACCTATTTTCACCAAAAATGTAAAAAAGTTCAACTTAAAATCAATTATCATATTAGAAAACCATTTAAAGCGCGTAATAAGTCTTTCGAAGGCTTTAGTTGCTATAAATAGACTTTTCTTACTAATCAATAACTTTTTGTTCATGTTTTTTAAGGCAGACATTCAATTTTAATCTGTTTTAACAAAAAATAAAAAAATATTAAACTTAAAATCAATTATGATATTATAAAACCATTTAAAGTGAGTAATTAGGCTTTTGAAGGCATGGGTAACTATAAATGGACTTTATTTGCCAATGAATGGCTTGTTCTTTAGGTTTCCCAGTGTGGATATTCAATTATCTGTTTTTATAAAAAATATAAAAACTTTTAATTTAAAATCAATTATGAGATTATAAAACCATTTAAAGCGAGTAATAAGGCTGTCAAAGCCTTGTGTGACTATAAATGGACTTTTCTAGCAAGTGTTAGCCTTTTTCTTCATGTTTACAATTGTAAATATTTAATTAGAATCTGTTTTCACAAAAAATGTAAAAAAATTCAACTTCAAATCAATTATGGGATTATAAAATCATTTAAAGCGAGTCATAAAGCTTTTGAAGGCTTGAGTGACTATAAATGAACTTTTTTCCAAAGAATGACTTTTTCTTCATACTTGCCAAGGCAGCCATTCAATTATAATTAGTTTTAACTAAAAATGTAAGAAATTTAACCTAAAATCAATTATGAGATTATAAAACCATTTAAAGCAAGCACTTAGGCTTTCAAAGATATGGATGACTATAAATGGACTTTTTTTTATCAATGAACGAGTTTTTCTTCATGTTTCCCATGGTAGAGATTCAATTACAATCTATTTTACTAAAAAATGTAAAACAATTCAGCACAAAATCAATTAGAAGATTATAAAACTATTTAAAGCGAGTAATAAGGCTTTCAAAGGCATGGGTGTTAGTTAAAATTCTACT
>NW_018397580.1:5976-6126 GCF_002168275.2 Theobroma umbraticum | reverse complement strand
TAAATGGTTTTATAAACTCATAATTGATTTTAAGTTGAATTTTTTACATTTTTGCTTAAAACAGACTATAATTGAATGTCTCCCTAGATAAATTTAAAGAGATAGGCAATCATTGGCAAGAAAAGTCCATTTATAGTCTCCCATTCCTTC
>NW_018397580.1:5780-5966 GCF_002168275.2 Theobroma umbraticum | reverse complement strand
TTACTCACTTTATATGGTTTTATAATCTCAAATTTGATTTTCGGTTGAATTTTTTTACATTTTTGGTGAAACAGATTACAATTAAATATCTGCCTCAGGAACCGTAAAGAAAAAGTCATTTATTTACAAGAAAAGTCTATTTAGAGTCATCCATTCCTTCAAAAGCCTTATTACTTACTTTAAATG
>NW_018397580.1:5612-5770 GCF_002168275.2 Theobroma umbraticum | reverse complement strand
CTCATAATTGATTTTAAGTTGAATTTTTTTTACTTTTTCTTAAAACAAGCTATAATTGAATGTCTGCCTCAAGAAACCTAAAGAGAAAGGTAGTCATTGGCAAGTAAAGTCCAATTATAGTCACTCATTCCTTCAAAAGCTTTATTACTCGCTTTAAA
>NW_018397580.1:5436-5602 GCF_002168275.2 Theobroma umbraticum | reverse complement strand
ATCTTATAATTGATTTTAAGTTGAATTTTTTTATATTTTTCTTGAAAGCATACTATAATTTAATGTCCGTCTCAAGAAACATGAAGAAAAAGGCATTTATTGACAAGAAAAGTCCATTTATAGCCACTTATTCCTTCTAAAGCCTTATTACTCACTTTAAATGGTT
>NW_018397580.1:4890-5426 GCF_002168275.2 Theobroma umbraticum | reverse complement strand
AAAATTGATTTTAAGTTGAATTGTTTTATATTTTTAGTTAGAACAGATAATAATTGAATGTTTACCTCAGGAAACGTGAATAAAAAAGTATTCATTGGCCGGAAAAGTCCGTTTATAGTAACCAATTCATTCAAAAGCCTTGTTACTCACTTTCAATGGTTTTATCACCTCATAATTGATTTTATTTTGAATTTTTTTTATTTTTAGTTAACACAGATTATAACTGAATGTTTACCTAAAGAAACGCGAAGAAAATGGCAATGATTGGTAAGAAAAGTCCATTTATGGTCATCCATTCCTTCAAAGCATTATTACTTACTTTAAATAGTTTTATAATCTCACAGTTAAATTTAAGTTGAGTTTTTCTACATTTTTAGCTAAAACAGATTATAATTGAATGTCTGTCTCAGGAAACATGTACAAAAAGCCATTCATTAGGAAGAAAAGTTTATTTATATTCACCCATTCCTTCAAAAGCCTTATTACTCGCTTTAAAAGGCTTTATAATAGCATAATTGATTTTAAGTTAAATTTTT
>NW_018397580.1:4428-4880 GCF_002168275.2 Theobroma umbraticum | reverse complement strand
GGTTAAAACAAATTATAATTGAATGTTTACCTTGAGAAATATGAAAAAAAAAGTTTTCATTGGCAAGAAAAGTCTATTTATAGTCATCTATTTTTTCAAAAGCCTTATTGTATAATTTAAATGGTTTTATAATCTCATAATTAGTTTTAAGTTGAATATTTTTATATTTTTGGTTAGATCAGATTATAATTGAGTGCCTGCTCGGGGAAATGTGAACAAAAAGGATTTTATTGGTATAAAAAGTCAATCATTCCTTCAAAAACCTTATTACTCACTGTAAATAGTTTTATAATCTCATAATTGATTTTAAGTTGAATTTTTTTACATTTTTAGTTAAAACAGACTATAATTGAATGTTTGCCTTGAGAAATGTGAAGAAAAAGGCATTCATTGGTATGAAGTCCAATTATAGCCACCCATTCCTTTAAAACCCTTATTACTCACTTTAAATG
>NW_018397580.1:4256-4418 GCF_002168275.2 Theobroma umbraticum | reverse complement strand
CTCAAAATTTATTTTAAGTTGAATTTTTTTATATTTTTGGTTAGAACAAATTATAATTAAATGTTTGCCTAGGAAAATGTGAAGAAAAAGGTATTTATTAGCAAGAAAAGTCCATTTATAACCACCTATTCCTTCAAAAGCATTATTACTCGCTTTAAATAG
>NW_018397580.1:4105-4246 GCF_002168275.2 Theobroma umbraticum | reverse complement strand
TCATAACTGATTTTAAGTTGATTTTTCTTTGCATATTTGGTTAAAACAGACTAAAATTGAATGTTTGCCTCAAGAAACATTAAGAAAAAGGCATTCATGGTAAGAAAAGTCCATTTATTGTCACCCATTCCTTCAAAAGCC
>NW_018397580.1:3917-4095 GCF_002168275.2 Theobroma umbraticum | reverse complement strand
CTTTAAATGGTTTTATAATATCAAAATTGATTTTAAGTTCAATATTTTTATATTTTTGGTTAGAACATATTATAATCGAATGTTTACCTCAAAAAACATGAAGAAAATGATATTTATTGGCAAGAAAAATCTATTTATAGTCTCTCATTTTTTCAAAAGCCTTATTACTCGCTTTAAA
>NW_018397580.1:3579-3907 GCF_002168275.2 Theobroma umbraticum | reverse complement strand
ATCTCATAATTGATTTTAGGTTGAATTTTTTTATATTTTTTGTTAGAACAGATTATAATTGAATGTCTGCCTTGCGTAACGTAAAGAAAAAGGTATTCATTCCTAAAAAAAGTTCATTTATAGTTACCGATACCTTCAAAAGCCTTGTTACTCGCTTTAAAAGGTTTTATCATCTCATAATTGATTTTAAGTTAAATTTTTTTATAGTTTTGATTAAAATCTATTATGATTAATTGTTTACATTGGGAAACATAAAGGAAAAGTCATCTATTGGAGTGAAAAATGCGTTTATAATCACTCAAGCCTTCAAAAGTCTTATTACTCGCTT
>NW_018397580.1:3404-3569 GCF_002168275.2 Theobroma umbraticum | reverse complement strand
TATAATCACATAATTGATTTTAATTTGAATATTTTTACATTTTTTGTTAAATCAAGTTATAATCGAATGTCTACCTCCAAAAATGTGAAAAAAAGGCATTCATTGGTAAGAAAAGTCTATAAAGTCATCCATCCCTTTAAAACCCTTATTACTCACTTTAAATGG
>NW_018397580.1:3220-3394 GCF_002168275.2 Theobroma umbraticum | reverse complement strand
TCATAATTGATTTTAAGTTGAATTTTTTTTATATTTATGATAGAACAAATTACAATTGAACGTCTACCTTAAGAAACGTGAAAAAAAAGGTATTTATTGGTAAGAAAAGTTCATTTACAGTCACCCATTCTTTCAAAAACTTTATTACTCACGTTAAATAGTTTTATAATCTCA
>NW_018397580.1:2541-3210 GCF_002168275.2 Theobroma umbraticum | reverse complement strand
TAAGTTGAATTTTTTTACATTTTTGGTTAAAAATCACGATAATTGAATGTTTTCCTTGGGAAACGTGAAACAAAAGCCATCAATTGGTGTGAAAAGTTCATTTATAGTCACTCAAGCCTTCAGAAGCCTTATTTCTTACTTTAAATAGTTTTACTAATTCTATAATTGATTTTAAGTTGGAATTGTTTTACATTTTGAGTTAAAAGGCTATATTGATTTCTACCTTCAGAAAACAGAGAAAAAGTCATTATTGGCAAGAAAAGTTCATTTACAATCACCCATTCCTTCAAAAGCCTTATTACTCACTTTAAATAATTTTATAATCTCATAATTCATTTTAAGTTTTTTTTTTACATTTTTTATTAAAATATATTATGATTGAATGTCTGCCTTGGGAAACATGAAGCAAAAGGCATCCATTGGAGTGAAAAGTGTGTTTATATTCACTCAAGCCTTCAAAAGCGTTATTACTCGCTTTAAATAGTTTTATAATAATAAAATTAATATTAATTTGAATATTTTAACATTTTTTGATAAAACAAATTATAATCGAATGTCTGTCTTGAGAAACATAAAAAAAAAGCATTCATTGGCAAGAAAAGTCCACTTATAATCACCCATCCCTTTAAAACCCTTATAACTCACTTTAAATAGTTTTATAATCTCAAA
>NW_018397580.1:2052-2531 GCF_002168275.2 Theobroma umbraticum | reverse complement strand
AGTTGAATTTTTTTACATTTTTGATTAAAATATATTATGATTGTACGTTTACCTTGAGAAACATAAAGCAAAAGTCATCCATTAGCGTGAAAAGTGCATTTATGTTTACTCAAGTGTTTAAAAGCCTTATTACTCGCTTTAAATAGTTTTATAATCACATAATTGATTTTGATTTGAATATTTTTACATTGTTGATTAAAATAGATTATAATCGAATGTTTGCCTCGAGAAACATAAAAAAACATCCATTGGTAAGAAAAGACAATTTATAGTCACCCATCCCTTTAAAAGTCTTATTACTCACTTTAAATGGTTTTATAATCTTATAATTGATTTTATGTATAATTTTTTTACTCTTTCGTTAAAACAAATTATAATCGAATGTTTGCCTCGATAAACATAAAAAAAAAGCATTCATTGACAAGAAAAGTCCGTTTATAGTCACCCATCCTTTCAAAAGTCTTATTACTCATTTTAAA
>NW_018397580.1:1700-2042 GCF_002168275.2 Theobroma umbraticum | reverse complement strand
ATCTCATAATTGATTTTATGTTGAATTCTTTTACCTTTTGGTTAAAACATATTATAATTGAGTGTTTACCTCAGGGAATGTGATGAAAAAGCCATTTATTGATTAGAAAAGTTCACTTATAGTCACCCATGTCTATGCAAGCCTTATTACTCACTTTTAATGGTTTTATCACCTCATATTTGATTTTAAGTTGAATTTTTTTATATTTTTGGTTAACAAATATTACAATTGAATGTTTACATTGAGAAATGTGAAGAAAAAGGTAGTCATTAGCACGAAAAGTCTATTTATTGTGATCCATTTTTTCAAAAGCCTTATTACTCACTTTAAATAGTTTTATAA
>NW_018397580.1:1203-1690 GCF_002168275.2 Theobroma umbraticum | reverse complement strand
AATTTTAAGTTAAATTTTTTTACATTTTTGCTTAAAAAAAACTATAATTGAATGTCTGCCTCAAGAAACATGAATAAAAAGGCATTCATTAACAAGAAAAGTCTGTTTATAGTCGCCCATTCCTTCAAAAGCCTTATTACTCACTTGCAATGGTTTTATTATTTTATAATTGATTTTGAGTTGAATAGTTTTACATTTTCAGTTAAAATAGATTATAATTGAATGTCTGTCTCGAGAAACATGAAAAAAGAGGCATTCATTGACAATAAAAGTCCATTTATAATCACTTATTCTTTCAAAAGCCTTATTACTCACTTTAAATGGTTTTATAATCTCATAATCAATTTTAGGTTGAATTCTTTTATATTTTTAGTTAAAAGAGATTATAATTAAATGTCTGCCTCAGGGAACGTGAAGAAAAACCCATTCATTGACTAAAAAAGTCTACTTATATTCACCCATACCTTCGAAAGCCTTATTACTCGCT
>NW_018397580.1:1047-1193 GCF_002168275.2 Theobroma umbraticum | reverse complement strand
TTATAACCTCATAATTGATTTTAAGTTAAATTTCTTTACATTTTTGATTAACACATATTATAATTGAATGTTTACCTCGAGAAATGTAAAGAAAAAGACAGTCATTGATAAGAAAAGTCCATTTATAGTCACGCATTCCTTCAAAA
>NW_018397580.1:879-1037 GCF_002168275.2 Theobroma umbraticum | reverse complement strand
TCATTTTAAATAGTTTTATAATCTCATAATTGATTTTAAGTTGAACTTTTTTTTACGTTTTTGGTAAAACAAATTATAGTTGAATATCTACCTTGGGAAACGTGAAGAAAAAGGTATTCATTGGTAAGAAAAGTTCATTTATAGTCACCGATTTCTTC
>NW_018397580.1:804-869 GCF_002168275.2 Theobroma umbraticum | reverse complement strand
TTACTCACTTTAAATGGTTTTATACTCTCATAATTTATTTTAAGTTGAATATTTTTACATTTTTG
>NW_018397580.1:109-794 GCF_002168275.2 Theobroma umbraticum | reverse complement strand
ATTATAATTGAATGTCTACCTCAAGAAACGTGAAAAAAGAGACATTCATTGATAAGAAAAGTCCATTTATAGTCATTCATTCTTTCAAAAGTCTTATTACGCACGTTAAATGATTTTATAATCTTATAATTGATTTTAGGTTAAATTCTTTTATATTTTTAATTAAAAAAGATTATAATTGAATGTCTGCCTCGAGAAACATAAAGAAAAAGCCATTCATTGTCTAGAAAAGTCCACTTATAGTTACTCGTGGCTTCAAAATCCTTATTACTTGGTTTAAATGATTTTAAGTTGAATTTTTTCACATTTTTTGTTAGAAAAGGTTATAATTGAATGTCTGCCTTGGGGAACGTGAAGTAAAAGTCATCCATTGATACGAAAAGTGCATTTATAGTCACTCGAGCCTTCGAAAGCCTTATTACTTGCTTTAAATGGTTTGTAAACTTATAATTGATTTCAAGTTAATTTTTTTTACATTTTTGGTTAAAATATACTATAATTAAATGATTTTATAATCTCATAGTTGATTTTAGGTTGAATTCTTTTACATTTTTGGCTAAAACATATTATAGTTGAATGTCTGCCTCAAGGAACGTGAGGGAAAAGCCATTCATTCACTAGAAAAGTCCACCTATAGTCACCCATACCTTTGAACGCCTTATTACTCGCTTTAAATGGTTTTATA
>NW_018397580.1:0-99 GCF_002168275.2 Theobroma umbraticum | reverse complement strand
TAATTTTAAGTTGAATTTTTTACATTTTTGGTGAACACAGACTATAATTGAATGTCTACCTCGAGAAACATGAAGAAAAAGGTAGTCATTGGCAAGAAA
>NW_018397579.1:0-6149 GCF_002168275.2 Theobroma umbraticum | reverse complement strand
CTTTCCTTCCGGACTATATGTATACGTAACGCAATATGTTAGTGCCTTGCTTATTGGCTAAACAACAGGTCAATTCTTGCAAGATAATGTAGTCAATGAAGTTTTCTTGTTGACTCAGACTCTTGGTATATCCCACAGTTCCATACCCAGTCGTCTTTCTTTCTGGACTATATTAATGGCATGGTTGGCTTAAGTATGACGTATGTTAAAACTGAAATCTGCTTGCAATAAAAGATTTAAGAAGAAATGAGCTTTCCTTGTTGGCTAAGATTGTAAAAATTCTTGACCTTCAAAACCTGGCAGTAGCTGATTAGAATGGCTGTCATTGGACCGAGTATGTCGTTATAGAGAACAACACAAAATAATGAGAGTCCCATGCTTTATTAGTGATGATGAGTTTCTTCTTCCACCCCTTTCCACTTTCCAAGGCTAAATGCCTAATTTTTTTTCCTTAACAAATAACTAGCCAAAAACGTTGAACTGGTGAGTGTATATAAAATTAGTTTGAACTCCCTTGGTCAGCAAATTATGGAGAGGCATTCATTCGTTGAAAACATCAGCATGTTTGTTCTTTATTTTATTTGGATTTTAGATTTGTCATCTTTGAGTTTTTCAAAAAGTTTGAAATCAAACCATCTTTATTATCTGGAAAGAAGGGGATACAAGGATTATCCCTAACATGGCTAATGTCTATAGTGTGCGTCTCTCTCTCTCTCTCTATATATATATACATACATACATATATGGTGTTGATGCGAGTTATAAACAATTTTGAAAATATCATCATTTATTGTTTATGTTTAAGAAAACGTCTAAAACTTAAGTCGATTGAAAAATGACTCATTCGAGTTTTTTTATATATAATCGATATGAGATTTATGTTATAATACTAATATTCTACTCATAAGTGTTATATCATAACTTAAGTACCTTCAAAGAGTGTTTATAATACATCCTTAACATAAGATACAATTTTTACATATTATCTTATTATTATTTTCATTTTTTAATCATTTAAAAATGTTGATGTAACTAATTGTTGACTTTTTTTAGTGAAATGATTGTTGACATTTTTAATAATGAATGAATTATATTACAATTTGACATTTTTTTTTATAAATACTAGAAGATAGAGAAATTTAAACTTTACAATTTGAACAAGTAAATATGAGCTCAACACAACTTAAAATATCACTCATTTGAATTTCATACATGGTGATTGTGAAATTTATAGTACTAATTTTCTACTCAAGAAGTCATTATAATAAATCTTTAAATAAGGCATGACTTTTACATATTGTCTTACGATTGTGTCCGAGGTAAGAGTTAATTATTTTTATTTTTAAATTATTTAAAAAATGATATAATTAATTGTTGATATTTTTAATAATGAATGAATTGTAATACAATTTGACACTTTTTATATATATATATTAGAAGATAGAAAAAATTTAAATTTTACTTTTTGAGCAAGTAAATGTTCAAGTGCAATGTAACTTGACGTTTTATGTAAAGATCATAATCTGTTTTTCATAATAAATATATATATATATATATATATGAAAATTAAAGATCCATATTCATATCGAGGTGTACCCTCGCTTGTGCAATGAATGAGATCAAATTTATGACTTCCTTCTGTCAACTCCTAGGATCCAGCCATATAGCTTGTGATTGTAAAGGAGCTTGTTTAGAAAATTTTGGCCCCATTTGTTGGCAGTGTGAAGTAAAGGAACATGGGGTTCTTGAATATATCCTGCAGTGGCTAAACTAAACCAATGCCAGGTTTTCTACCCCACAATCAAAAAATATATATATATATATATATGAATTTCAACCAATATTCCTCTAGACGCAAAGATCAATAATGTTTTAATTATTGATTAGGAACAGAGCTTGGTCCAGCTCAAAACAGGGGGAGGGGGGCAGCGACGGAATAATTAATAAAGTAAAAAAAGCATTTGGTATGCTAACGATGGACAAGCGAGCAAAAAGTTTGAACCTTTGGATGAATGGGTTTTGCTTCGAAAAAAGCAACGTGCTTTGTTTCTTTCTTTGGTGACTCGAAATATGCCGAGTTATTAAGCTAATGCAAAAACGTAAGCACAATTCCGGCGGCCCGGCCTGGCCTGGCTTTTAAGTTGACTTTCTCAACGCCTTAATCAGGTCTTTATCTCCTTTACCAAGTAATTAAGTCTTGATAAGTCTGAAAACTAGGACCAATTCAACCTATGGCTATGGCTAAGGCGAATCATTTCAAGAATTTTTTTTGACATAAACCTGAAAACAAATTATTTTTCTATCTATGATAATTGATTCAAAAATAATTTCATCTTTATTTAATTCAAATGAGTATTTAAATTTGTATTTAGATCGAAATAATTTTAAATCTTAACAAAAAAATTAAACCTTACTTAAATTTAATATTAACTGATATACTAATTAATTTTTTTTTACTTCATTGACATATGATCTATGGTAATTACAAATTTCAATATATTTGATCATATTAACTATGACATAATCATTTTAACTCATCAAATCATATGTCATACATTTTTAGAATTGAAGTCAATTTTTTTTATTGGATTTTATGTCAACCTATTCACATGAGATAATAAATCAAGATAAAATCTGAACATAAATTAGATTATCAAACCAAAGAAGCCCACAGGAAAATGTAGAATGGGTTCTTGTTGGGGGAAAAAAATGCATTACATGCTTGGCCGACAACATACCAAATCCTGAAATTAATCATTGTTATGAAAAAAAATTCATTGATCAGCATGTGAACAAATAACTTTTTTATCTCCATTTTTGTGCCACGGGAGATCACAAATTTCGTGACCAATATCAGATCCTACACGTTCAGGACTTGAAAGCCCCACAAAGGAAAAAGAGAAAGGGAAAATGCTTCCCAGAAGGAAATGATGATTTCTCAAAATGAGCATGGTGGGGTGCAGTAAATTAATTGCTGCGAAAATAGGCTGCAAAACTCTCTCTTGCTTTTCCACGGGACAGAAGATACCCAGTTTTGCTGCATGTGTTTCAGGCTTTCATTAGTCGTGAAGGGATCATGGGATTCTTGTATGGCTTGCAGACCCACAAGAAACATTTCGATTGACTTTGGCTTTTTCAGTTGTTAGGAAAGTAGCTAGCAAGGGAGACCAGACAATGAAGGAAAAAAGTTGGTATCAATAACCGCACGGAAACAGAGATTATTTTTGTTGCGTCCCTTCCACACCAAACCCCAAACTTCTTTTCGTCTCAGGACTCTTCATTTCTGCGAAATTCAAATCCAACTCAAACCTCAGAACCATATGTTCACACACGAACTGTAGTACCTATACAGGCACTCATCTTTTCATTCCATAATTTCTAAATTTTTCCAACTTTTTTCTCTCTCTCGTCTGTGTCGTTGTAGGTTACATGCATCATTTCATCCTGTTCGCTACCACGTCATTATCATACCTTGAGGAAAATTCAACTGTACGACTGAAAATTTGTCAGAAAGTTTCAAGCCATTATTATTGCTTTTTGCCAAAAACAATGCTGTGGTAGACATTCGGGCATTAACCATTGTCAAAACGTGACGTTTTGAAACGGAAGGAACTACTCCTCCTCATCACTACTACCCATGGAGCTTGCGCTTTCTCCTTATTACTTAAACATTATTTTCCTCTTCCTTTGTGGTTCTGTATAGTAAAAAATATTAAACAGGGATTGCAAGCTACGATATCATTTTCATTATTAATTAATAAGAATATGGATTTAATTACCCTAACCTGTACGGTAGATGTAAACTTGGGTTCATCATGGACAAGTGACAGTAGGAAAAAGCAGCCCCAGAAATTGTGTCTTAATCTTGGTATTTAAAACCCTAGCTTAATTTTGTTGAATTGATGTACCAGAGTTTGTGTAGTCGGGGACCTAATGAAATAAATAGAGTGGGTCATAGAGCTTTTCGTCTCACCACATAATTTGATAATTTCAAGTACCTGTTTTCTGATTTTTGTTTTTTTTTTTATAATTTGAGAACCATCATTTTCAATCAAACCCCACCAACCTAAGCATAACTGCATCTGCATGCTGTATATATACATATATATATATATATATATATAAATTTATATGATCTGATTTGTCGATTGGGCAGATGCATAAGCCTGAATTGCAGTCAAGTAATGTCAACTTTGGCATTGTGAAAGATCTTTTTCCCTTGGTTTACTTTTTGATACACGAAATTGGGATAAGTTTTGGAAATTGATAATGTATTTAGCATTTGACTTTCAATTTCATTATCAGCAAATTTATTATTCTTTTGCTGTTTTTACAGTCTGCCCTTTTTTTCAATTTTACAGGAAGCGGACGATGGTCCTCAAATTTTCAAAGCAGTGCCCCCTAGAGTCTACCCATCTCAATTAAGCGTATTCAATACAAATAAAGTGATGGCTTAAATTTTTCTTTGCTATATCTTGTTGTCAAAATTTCACCTACGATATATGAAATGGATTATTATAAACAAAGCAAATTAAACAAGTCCTATAACAAGAGGGAAATTAATATCCATTAAAGTATAACATTAATTTTTTATTTACAAATTAAGAATTCTATTATTATATATATATATATATATATATCTATTGTTTTGGCATCATTTAACGCACCCCATAACAATAATATATAATATGGAAATTAAGAATTGAATCCAACGTTACTTTGCTACCATTCTTATCAAAATTTTCACCACAGAGAGAATAACAAAAATGTACTTAATCAATTAAAAAAATTAAAGAGAGACTGATATGTACCTAGTTTTTCAATGCATATTTATTGTCAACTAGTGGTAGTACCTTTTTTTGTGTGTGGGCATTTCTAGTTTACAAATAAATAAATAAATAAAAAGCAGTATAGGCATACAAAAAATTATCAGATGTATTTTGCTATATTTCCGAATAAAAAAAAAGTAAAAGGATTTGCTTTATTATTTTATTTATGAAATAGCATGTTCAAAATAAAATATAAAATGTAATTCTTTGAATAGAAATACATAGATAAAAAGACAAAAATCTATATACAATGTATTGAATTTTTGGAGTTTGTAACTGAAAGATACATCAAATATGAACATAAATTATAATTAAAGTTTTTGTCTAACAACGTTTTAATATGATGACATAAAAGTAGTAGCTCACATCTCATCTTTCCATGACCCCGAGAGAGCCATTTTGCATCTCATACACAGCTAAAAGAGAGAGAGACCAAACTGTGTGGGTCGAATGATGCAAGAAGAAACGGTCATCATCGTCGGAGCCGGCCCCTCCGGCCTGGCCACAGCGGCTTGCCTTAATTTCCACTCGATCCCTTGCATAATCCTTGAAAGAGAAGATTGTTTTGCTTCGCTTTGGAAGAAATATGCCTATGATCGTCTCCATCTTCACTTAGATAAGCAATTCTGCGTGCTTCCTTACATGCCATTTCCCGACTCTTATCCGAGCTATATCTCAAAAGAACAATTCGTAAGCTACATGGATGATTACGTTTCTCATTTTAAGATCAGTCCTTTGTACCGGAGATGCGTCGAGTTGGCCAAGTTCGATGAGGCAAGCAAGAACTGGGTCGTCAAGGCCAGGAACTTGGGTTCTGGAGAGGTTGAGGAGTTCAAGGGGAGGTTTTTGGCGGTGGCTAGTGGAGAAACAAGCAACCCTTATACACCAGAGATTGAAGGATTGAATACTTTCCCTGGAGATGTTCTCCATTCAACCCAGTTCAGAAACGGCAAGGCCTTTAGTGACCAGAACGTTTTGGTTGTTGGGTCTGGCAATTCTGGCATGGAGATCGCTCTGGACCTGGCAAATCACGGTGCCAAAACATCCATAGTTGTTCGCAGCCCGGTAAAGGATATTAATCTCATTTAACTAAGTTGATCTGAATACTTTTCAAAAAAAAAAAAAGTTGATCTGAATAATTTTTCTTCATTTCGTTGATCATTTCCAACCAAATGTCACGTTGTTTAAGATTTCGAGAATCCCAAGTCTGCTAATCTATGACGATTGTTCTGTTTGTCTTGGGATATGCTGCTGCTGCAGGTTCACATTCTTTCAAAGGAGATGCTGTACGTGGGGTTAATTCTATTGAAGTATATTCCA
>NW_018397578.1:5791-6287 GCF_002168275.2 Theobroma umbraticum | reverse complement strand
GCTTTTGAAAGAATGGGTGACTATAAATGGACTTTTCTTGCCAATAAATACTTTCTTCTTTACGTTTCTTGAGGTAGACGTTTTTTCTTCAAGTTTCTTAGGTTAAGCATTCAATTATAGTCTGTTTTAACTAAAAATATAAAACAATTAAACTTAAAATTAATTATGAGATTATAAAACTATTAACTCGAGTAATTAAGGCTTTGAAAGAAGGTACTATAAAGACTCTTTCTTCTCAATGAATGGCATTTTCTATACGTTTCCTAAGATAGGCATTTAATTATAGTCTGTTTTAATGAAAAATAAAAAAAAATTCAACTTAAAATCAAATATGAGATTCTAAAAGCATTTAAAGTGAGTAATAAGGCCTTTGAAGGAATGAGAGACTATAAACATACTTTTTTTACCACTAAATGACTTTTTCTCCATGTTTCTTGAGATAGACTTTCAATTAATATTTGTTTTAACTAGAAATGTAAAATAATTCAACTTAAAA
>NW_018397578.1:5594-5781 GCF_002168275.2 Theobroma umbraticum | reverse complement strand
GATTATAAAACCATTTAAGGTGAGTAATAAGGCTTTTGAAAGAATAAATGACTATAAATAGACTTTTCTTCCCAATGAATGGCATTTTCTATACGTTTTCCAAGATAGGCATTTAATTATTGTCTGTTTTAATTAAAAATATAAAAAAATTCAACTTAAAATTATTTATGAGATTATAAAAGCATTT
>NW_018397578.1:5453-5584 GCF_002168275.2 Theobroma umbraticum | reverse complement strand
ATAAGGCTTTTGAAGGAATGAGTCATAAATGGACTTTTCTTCTCAATGAATGACTTTTTTTACACGTTTCCTGAGGCAGGTACTTAATTATAGTCTTTTTTAATGAAAAATGTAAAAAATTCAACTTAAAA
>NW_018397578.1:4915-5443 GCF_002168275.2 Theobroma umbraticum | reverse complement strand
GATTATAAAACCTTTTAAAGCGAGTAATAAGGCTTTCGAAATAATGGGTGACTATAAATGGACTTTTTTTGCCAATGAATGCCTTTTATTTCACATTTCCTAAGGTAGGCATTCAATTATAGTCTGTTTTAACTAAAAATATAAAAACATTTAACTTAAAATTAATTATGAGATTATAAAATTATTTAAAGTGAGTAATAAGGCTTTTGAAAGAATGGGTGAATAAAATGGACTTTTCTTGCCAATAAATACTTTTTTCTTTACGTTTCTTGAGGTAGACATTCAATTATAGTCTGTTTTAACCAAAAATATAAAAAAATTCAACTTAAAACTAATTATTAGATTATAAATCATTTAAAGCGAGTAATAAGGCTTTTGAAGGAATGAGTGACAATAAATAGACCTTTCTTGCCAATGAATGCCTTTTTTTCACGTTTCTCGATGTAGACATTCAATTATAATCTGTTTTAAAGAAAAAAGTAAAAAAATTGAACTTAAAATAAATTTTGAGATTATAAAACTATTTAA
>NW_018397578.1:4739-4905 GCF_002168275.2 Theobroma umbraticum | reverse complement strand
AAGGCTTTTGGAGGAATGGGTGACTATAATGGACTTTTCTTGCCAATAAATGTATTTTTCTTCATGTTTCATAAGGTATACATTTAATTATTATCTGCTTTAACTAAAAATGTAAAAACAATTCAATTTAAATTCAATTATAGGATTATAAAACCATTTAAAGCTA
>NW_018397578.1:4393-4729 GCF_002168275.2 Theobroma umbraticum | reverse complement strand
TTTTGAAGGAATGGGTGACTATAATGAACGTTTCTTGCCAATGAATACCATTTTTTTCATGCTTCTAGAGGGAGACATTCAATTATAGTCTGTTTTAACTAAAAATATAAAAACATTCAATTGAAAATCAATTATGAGATTATAAAATAGTTTAAGGTGAGTAATAAGGCTTTAGAAGGAATGGGTGACTATAAATGAACTTTTCCTACCATAATTGATTTTTTTTCTCACGTTTCTTGAGGAAGACATTCAATTATTGTCTGTTTTAACTAAAAATGTAAAACAATTCAACTTGAAACTAATTATTAGATTATAAAACCATTTAAAGCGAGTAAT
>NW_018397578.1:4163-4383 GCF_002168275.2 Theobroma umbraticum | reverse complement strand
AAGGAATGAGTGACTATAAATGGACTTTTTTTCTTAATGAAAAGCTTTTTCTACGTGTTTCCCAAGGTAGGTATTAAAACATAGTTTGTTTTAATGAAAAATGTAAAAAAATTTAACTTACAATCAATTATGAGATGATAAAATAATTTAAAGCGAGTATTAAGGCTTTTGAAGGAATGAGTGACAATAAACGGACTTTTCTTGCCAATAAATGATTTTT
>NW_018397578.1:3920-4153 GCF_002168275.2 Theobroma umbraticum | reverse complement strand
TCTTGAGGTAGACATTCAATTATTATCTATTTTAACCAAAAATGTAAAACAATTCAATTTTAAATCAATTATTAGATTACAAAACTATTGAAAGCGAGTAATAAGGCTTTTGAAGAAATGGTGACTATAAATAGACTTTTCTTCACAATGAATGACATTTTCTATACTTTTTCCAAGGAAGGCATGTAATTATAGTCTGTTTTAGTAAAAAATGTAAAAAAATTTAACTTAAA
>NW_018397578.1:3599-3910 GCF_002168275.2 Theobroma umbraticum | reverse complement strand
AGATTATAAAAGCATTTAAAGCGAGTAGTAAGGCTTTGGAAGGAATGAGTGACTATATACGGACTTTTCTTCTCAATGAATGACTTTTTTTATATGTTTCTTAAGGCAGGCATTTAATTATAGTTTGTTTTAATGAAATAACTTAAAAAATTCAACTTAAAGCGAGTAATAAGGCTTTTGAAGGAATGAGTGACTGTAAATAGACTTTTTCTGCCAATGAATGCCTTTTTCTTCACGTTTCCTAGGGTTGGCATTCAATTATAGTCTGTTTTAATCAAAAATACAAAATAATTCAACTTAAAATCAATTAT
>NW_018397578.1:3052-3589 GCF_002168275.2 Theobroma umbraticum | reverse complement strand
AACCATTTAAAGCGAGTAATTAGACTTTTGAAGGAATATGTGACTATAAATGGAATTTTCTTTTCAATGAATGGCATTTTGTATAGATTTCCCAAGGTAGATGTTTAATTATAGTTTGTTTTAATAAAAAATAAAAAACAATTCAACTTAAAATCAAATATGAGATTATAAAAGCATTTAAAGCGAGTATTAAGGCCTTTGAAGGAATGAGTGACTATAAACATACTTTTCTTACCAATAAATGATTTTTTCTTCACGTTTCTTAAGGTAAACATTCAATAATTGTCTGTTTTAACTAGAAATGTAAAACAATTCAACTTAAAATCAATTATGAGATTATAAAATAATTTAAGGTGAATAATAAGGCTTTTGAAGGAATGTGTGACTATAAATAGATTTTTTGCAATGAATGGCATTTTCTATACATTTCCTAAGATTGACATTTAATTATAATCTGTTTTAATAAAAAATAGAAAAAAATTTAACTTAAAATTAATTATGAGATTATAAAAGCATTTAAAGCAAGTAATAAGGCTT
>NW_018397578.1:2882-3041 GCF_002168275.2 Theobroma umbraticum | reverse complement strand
AGTGACTATAAATGGACTTTTTTTCTCAATGAATGACTTTTTTTACACGTTTCCTGATACAGGCATTTAATTATAGTCAGTTTTATGAAAAATGTAAAACAAATCTACTTAAAATTAGTTATGAGATTATAAAATCTTTTAAAGCGAGTAATAAGGCTT
>NW_018397578.1:2719-2872 GCF_002168275.2 Theobroma umbraticum | reverse complement strand
AGGTGACTATAAATAGACTTTTTTTGCCAATGAATGCCTTTTTGTTCACGTTTCCAGAGGTAGACATTCAATTATAGTCTATTTTAACTAAAAATATAAAAAAACTTAACTTAAAATCAAGTATGAGATTACAAAACTATTTAAAGTGAGTAA
>NW_018397578.1:2144-2709 GCF_002168275.2 Theobroma umbraticum | reverse complement strand
AAAAGAATGGGTGACTATAAATGGACTTTTGTTGCCAATGAATGCCTTCTACCTTACATTTCTTGAGGTAAACATTCAATTGTAGTCTGCCTTAACAAAAAAGGAAAAAAAAATTGAACTTAAAATAAATTTTGAGATTATGAAACCATTTAATGTGAGTAATAAGGCTTTTGGAGGAATGGGTGACTATAATGGACTTTTCTTGCTAATGAATGCATTTTTCTTCACGTTTTACAATGTATACATTTAATTATTGTCTGTTTTAACTAAAAATGTAAAAACAATTTAACTTAAAATCAATTATATGAGAATAAAACTATTTAAAGCTAGTAATAAGGCTTTTGAAGGAATGGGTGACTATAATAAACGTTTCTTGTCAATGAATATGTTTTTCTTCATGCTTTTTCTACATGTTTTCTAAGTGACAATAAATGGGCTTTTCTTCTTAATGAATAGCTTTTTCTACATGTTTCCTAATGTAGGTATTAAAATATAGTTTTCTTTAATGAAAAATGTAAAAACATTTAACTTAAAATCAATTATGAGATGATAAAACTATTTAAAG
>NW_018397578.1:1615-1792 GCF_002168275.2 Theobroma umbraticum | reverse complement strand
TAAAGCAAGTAATAAGGCTTTTGAAGGAATGAGTGACTATAAACAGACTTTTCTTCTCAATGAATAACTTTTTTTACACGTTTTCTGAGGTAGGCATTTAATTATAGTCTGTTTTAATAAAAAATTAAAAAAATTAACATAAAATCAATTATGAAATTATAAAACCTTTTAAAGTGA
>NW_018397578.1:1458-1605 GCF_002168275.2 Theobroma umbraticum | reverse complement strand
TTTTGAAGGAATGAGTGACTATAAATAGACTTTTTCTACCAATGAAAACCTTTTTCTTCACGTTTTCTAGGGTAGGCATTCAATTATAGTCTATTTTAATCAAAAATACAAAACAATTCAACTTAAAATCAATTATGAGATTATAAA
>NW_018397578.1:1305-1438 GCF_002168275.2 Theobroma umbraticum | reverse complement strand
AAGCTGTTGAAGGAATGGGTGACTATAAATGGACTTTTCTTCTCAATGAATGGCATTTTGTATACGTTTCCCTAGGCAGATGTTTAATTATAGTCTATTTTAATAAAAAAAAAATTCAACTTAAAATCAAATA
>NW_018397578.1:932-1295 GCF_002168275.2 Theobroma umbraticum | reverse complement strand
AAAGCATTTAAAGTGAGTAATAGGGCCTTTGAAGGAATGAGTGACTATAAACATACTTTTCTTGCCAATAAATGATTTTTTTTCACGTTTCTTAAGGTAGACATTCAATAATTGTCTGTTTTAACTAGAAATGTGAAACATTTCAACTTAAAATCAATTTTGAGATTATAAAACAATTTAAGGCGAATAATAAGGCTTTTGAAGGAATGGGTGACTATAGATAGACTTTTCTTCATAATGAATGGCATTTTCTATACATTTCCTAAGATTGGCATTTAATTATAGTCTGTTTTAATGAAAAATATAAAAAAAATTAACTTAAAATTAATTATGAGATTATAAAAGCATTTAAAGCGAGCAATA
>NW_018397578.1:739-922 GCF_002168275.2 Theobroma umbraticum | reverse complement strand
AGGAATGAGTGACTATAAATGGACTTTTCTTCCCAATGAATGACTTTTTTTATACGTTTCCTAAGGTAGGCATTTAATTATAGTCTGTTTTAATGAAAAATGTAAAACAATTCAACTTAAATTCAGTTATGAGATTATAAAACCTTTTAAAGCGAGTAATAAGGCTTTCGAAGGAATAGGTGA
>NW_018397578.1:387-552 GCF_002168275.2 Theobroma umbraticum | reverse complement strand
ATAAGGCTTTGGAAAGAATGGGTGACTATAAATGGACTTTTCTTGCCAATGAATCCTTTCTTCCTTACGTTTCTTGAGGTAAACATTCCTTTGTAGTCTATTTTAACCAAAAATGTAAAAAATTCAACTTAAAACTAATTATTAGATTATAAACCATTTAAAGCG
>NW_018397578.1:0-377 GCF_002168275.2 Theobroma umbraticum | reverse complement strand
CTTTTGAAGGAATGAGTGACAATAAATAGACATTTTTTACCAATGAATACCTTTTTTTTAACTTTTCTCGATGTAGACATTCAATTATAATCTGTTTTAACAAAAAAGGTAAAAACAATTGTACTTAAAATAAATTTTGAGATTATTAAACCATTTAAAGTGAGTAATAAGGCTTTTTAGAGGAATGGGTGACTATAATGGACTTTTCTTACCAATGAATATATTTTTCTGCACGTTTCTCGAAGTAGACATTCAATTAGTGTCTATTTTAACAAAAAATGTAAAAAAGATTCATTTTAAAATCAATTATATGATTATAAAATCATTTAAAGCTAGTAATATGGCTTTTGAAGGAATGGGTGACTATAAATGGACTT
>NW_018397577.1:5907-6439 GCF_002168275.2 Theobroma umbraticum | reverse complement strand
AAAGAGTATTTTTGTTTTTGATGAAAATAAATCTTATTATAATAAAGAGTTTAATATCCCAGGTTTAGTTTACCATGACGGGGGCCTTTCTTCCACTACAACATTTTTTTATTTTTTCTGCAAAATTTTAGCTGCAATTGTTTTAATGCAACTAATTCCTCTAATAACATTTAATACATTTTTTATTTGGCTGCAATCTCTGTCTTTAGTATAGTTTCTAGATTACAGATCACCCTGCTCTGGAAAAGGAAGTAAAAACAATGTTGAAGAGTAAATGAAACAAACAAAACCATATTTTGTATACTAACACTTACTGAATTAATGTCATTTGTTGCTTCCATGTTTTAACTGCAGTTAACTAATTTTGTGGAATGTTTTTGCTATGGGAAAAAGATTTTTGAGATCTAGGGTTTCTTTTCCACCTTGTTTAAAGTTGTGTACAGGAGTAGCTAGATGTATTGTGATCTCTATCATGCTTGGGTTCCAATTTCAACTGGAGCTCCGTGTAATCGGTACACATGCTTAAGTTTCA
>NW_018397577.1:5613-5897 GCF_002168275.2 Theobroma umbraticum | reverse complement strand
GTTCTAGAATTTCATTTCACATATTTCACTGACTCAGATATAACCTTCTTCGAATGACAGACTTTCTCTTTAGAAAATCTGGTGACTAATCCAACAGAACGCTTGATGCTAGATAGGTAAATAGTATTTAGTAGAGCAAAGAATCCAACTACCTAAGCTCCTAGTTTATAGGCAAATGATGTGGTATTTCCTGCTTTCACAAATTTAAGACCCTTTAAGGATACAAGTACCGGCTCATCAGCCTCACTTGACCAGGTAATTAAACTGTTTATTATAGATTTGGG
>NW_018397577.1:5413-5603 GCF_002168275.2 Theobroma umbraticum | reverse complement strand
CTGAAATCTTAGATTCATAACATAGACTCATCATCTTTCCTTCCACATAATTATTTTGGTTCTTTGTTCTATGTCCTGCTTTTTTACTTAGTTTATTTTCTTTTGATTCCTAAGTTTCTTTACTTAATTGTAATAATTTGCAGCTTAATGAATCATTGTTCATCAGTTGTCAAGAAATAGAACAAATAAT
>NW_018397577.1:5272-5398 GCF_002168275.2 Theobroma umbraticum | reverse complement strand
TGATAACATATCTCTAAATCAGATTTGTAAGATTAGTAACTTGCAATCACTTTAAGAGGTTTTACATAATATAGATTAATTTGAAATATGCTTTAAAATTTGTGATTTGTGATGTCATTTTTATTT
>NW_018397577.1:4606-5262 GCF_002168275.2 Theobroma umbraticum | reverse complement strand
GTGGGAGTTAATGTTCCTTAACTTCTCTTTGAAGAATAAAGGCACAACTTCGAACAAATAAGGCTGACAAGATATTTGGAAGAATTGATTCCAAACGCTGCTGTTGATGAATCTTGTAAGTCATTTAATGGTATTCGGCTCCTGAATATAGTATTGCCTTTTAATATTAGGCTATCCGACTACTATGCTACACCCTATGATATGGTTCCATCCAAATTTCTTTGACATTTGCTACAAATGCTGAAATGATTTTGCTACTTCAGCCAATGTTGTGTTTTTTACTGCACTTTTGGAGTTACTGGATAGCATAGCATCACTATACTCTTATCTTTCGAAACTTTGTTTTACTGATTATCTATATTTTCTGCTTCCAAGTGAGAATCTCTGGTATATATTGTAAGTGTTCCTGCAAATGAGAAAAATAGATTTTTGTTAGTTGGTCAATGAGCATGGAGGACTGCTTGTATTTTTGTATGCTTTGTCTCATATTGCATATTAATATTATCTTGAAAATTAATCTTTGCTGGGAACTGCAATGGCAGATGGTTGGAGAATGGACAAGCAAATATTTTCAGAGAGGAATTGGAGAGAAAAAGAGAGAAAGAGACTAGAATTGCTAAAGCTACCTGTTGATGTTGGAGACTAGAATTAGTTTA
>NW_018397577.1:4368-4596 GCF_002168275.2 Theobroma umbraticum | reverse complement strand
TGAAACCCCATATTGTACACATTGTAAAGACCTTTATATTTGAGGCATTAGCTACTACAATTTGATTTTGTGATTTGTGAATATCATAAAACTTGTAATTTGATTTTATGATTAGTGACCTTTATATTAAAAGGTTTATGTATTTTTATCTTATACTTTTTAGTTGCACATTTTATATGCTACCATATAATTTATGACTGCAATCATATAGTTTAGGGCTGCATAATA
>NW_018397577.1:3337-4358 GCF_002168275.2 Theobroma umbraticum | reverse complement strand
TGAATCCCATAAAAATGTGCAACCATACTTCTCCATACATTGGTTAGCGTTGCACTTTTTCTAAGTGCAGCCTTAAGTTTACCATAAGGCTGCATATTTTTCATCTATGATTATAAATTTTTTTATAGTCAAAGGTAAAAAATGTTGTAGTGAGAATTACTGATTAATAATAAAAAGTTAAAAAAAGAAAGAATATATAATATAAAAGAGAAATAGTTTAAGGGTTTTTTAATTTGGTTCCTCTCTTATTTCCATTCCGCATGTTTTAGTCCCTTTACTTTGATTTTAACAAATTTAATCTTTATATTAACCACGTTAAAATTTTATTTTTAATTTATTTGACGTCATTTTGGTGATAACATCACATGATGACATGGATTAAGTTTTGATCAATTTCACATGTTTGTTTAGGAAAATTATATTTTTATTGTAATTAAATAATAATTAATATTTTAATTTTATTAATTAATAATATAAATAATAGGAGGAAAAGTAGTAGTAACGGTGGAGCTAAAAGATTGGTAGTAATAGTATCGAAGAATGGAACTGTTTGGTAAAACATTGCTAAAGATGTATTGAAAATTAAGGTAAAATTAGATAAAATAATGATTAAGGACATTAAGTTAAAATTAGATATATTGAAAATTATTATAATATATTTGACATTTGAAATTCCAAAAAATAATGAAAATAATTGCAAATTATTCTGATATTAAAATAAGGGTAACAAATACATATTAATTATAATCATAATATAAATACACATATTTATAAGTAATAAATTGTACTTTTTTATATAAAAATAATGAATCATTGTAACCATAGTCTAATGAATGAAGAGTCCCCTTTTATATTTATTCTCTTTTTTAAGGAAAAGATTGTAGGAAAGATCGAGGAAGGTCTACTCTCATTTGCCTTTCAAAAAAAAAAAAAAAAGTCTGCTCTCATTCAACCTTTTTCTACCTTTTAGCCACTTTATTTATTGTTTTTCTTTTTTCAAGGAAAAGATGGTAGGAAAGAT
>NW_018397577.1:2620-3327 GCF_002168275.2 Theobroma umbraticum | reverse complement strand
GTGTTCTCATTTCTCTAAACAATCCTTTCTAGCTTTTCCACTTTCTTCTTTCAATTCAGACGCAAAATGTGACCCTTGCTCAAGACTTTTGAGGCCAACAAGTCTTCTGTTCTATTGCATAACAAGTCTTTGAGTAATTGATCTTCAACGCCAGATTTGAAATTAAAATATAGAATGCTACAGTTTCAACTAAATTTTATTCTTAGACTGATTGGTAAATTAAAATGTCAATCCCTTGTTAGTTTTAATGCTTTTCTTTTTGGATAAATAATTTCAATGTCAAAAATGTTGTGTTAGTCCCCTCCTCTGCATTGTTCTTCATTGCCCCACATATAGAATGAAACCAATACACGAGATGCATAAAGTAACAATGAAAACTTATATGTCCATATAGCTTAATAAACTCCAAGATCTAATTCCCTCTTCAATATCTCAACTTGGGAACTTTACTTTGCTTGATTTATCATCAAATAATCTCAGCGGAATTGTAGAATCTGACTTGTTTTCAAAACTCCAAAATCTCCAATACCTTGATTTTTCATATAACAATCCATACTTCAACTCTAACTATACCAATGCCGATTATACATTTCCTAATCTGCATCCTTTGAATTTGTCGTCTTGCAATGTCAATCAATTCCCCTAATTTTTAAGAGGCTCAAAATTTTGTAGTATTTAGACCTTTCTAATAATAGAATTTATGGCAA
>NW_018397577.1:2503-2610 GCF_002168275.2 Theobroma umbraticum | reverse complement strand
TGGATGTGGGATGTTGGGAAAGACTCTTTGGTGTACTTAAATCTATCTCAAAATACTATAACAAAATTAGAGCAACTTCCCGGGAAAACTATTCAAATTCTTCACCT
>NW_018397577.1:2196-2493 GCF_002168275.2 Theobroma umbraticum | reverse complement strand
TTGATTCAAAGAGATCTTCCACTTCTACCTTTCACAACATCATATTTTTTATCTCAAATAACAATTTGAGTTATCTTGAAATTTTAGACATGTCTCACAACCATTTGAGTCGAATTATTTCGCAATGTTTTGGAAATTTAAGCAAAAGCCTTTGTATGTTGAATTCAGGGACAAACAAACTTCATGAACCCATTCCTTCAACATTTGCAAAGGGATGTCAATCGGAGAATCTTAATTTAAATGTTTTGGAAATGATGAATTCTATACTTGTTAGTTCAAATGCACATGAAAACTTGT
>NW_018397577.1:1140-2186 GCF_002168275.2 Theobroma umbraticum | reverse complement strand
TATATTATCTGTATGTCATATTCAATATAGAGTTTCTTATAAGAAAATATGTAAGACACCTTATTAAATGTGGAAAGGCTACTCTTCTAACTTAAAATATTTAAAAGTGTGAGGGTGTCTTGCCAAGGTTATGCTTCTTAAATTTTTTTTTAAAAAAATTGCCTCTAAGATATTTAATTACATATTTATTGGTTATGCCAAACATAGTGCAGCATATAGGTTTCTAATATTAAAAAGTGATGTACTTGATAATAATACAATTGTTAAAACAAAAAATACTAAATTTTTTAGCATATTTTTCCATTGAGAACCGATACAATTTCTTATGCACCTTTTAGTAAAAATAATTTTAAAATAAAAAATGATGATTTGAGAAAAAGTAAAAGACCAAGGAAAGAAATTTCTTTTGATAATGATTTTTACACTTATCTTATAGATAATGATCTTTTAACTTATATTGATGCAACTTCTTCTAAAGAAAGTTCATTTTGGAAAGAAGCTATACAAAATGAGATTGATTCTATTTATAGAATCAAACTTGAGAATTAGTTGATTTACCACCTGGAGCTAAACCAATTATTTGTAAATGGACTTTTTGTAAAAAAAATTTAATCCTAATGGTTTTGTTGATAAATACAAAGCTAGATTAGTTGCTAAAATATAAACTATTTTGATACCTTTGCTCTAGTAACAAGAATTTCATCTATTCATATTTTATTTGCCCTAACTTCAATTTGCAAACTTATTGTTTATCAAATAGATGTTAAA
Source organism: Theobroma umbraticum (assembly GCF_002168275.2). Taxonomy (NCBI): domain Eukaryota; kingdom Viridiplantae; phylum Streptophyta; class Magnoliopsida; order Malvales; family Malvaceae; genus Theobroma; species Theobroma umbraticum. The sequence goes on along the minus strand of NW_018397577.1, from coordinate 1,418 downwards.
AAAACTTTTCTAAATGATGATTTAGAAGAAGAAATTTATATGACGTAACTCAAAGGATGTGTTCTTCTTGGTCAAGAATATAAAGTTTATAAATTGATTAAATCTCTATATGACTTAAAACTAGCACCAAAATAATGGTATGAGAAATTTGATCGAGTCTTTGTTAGTAATGAATTTTCTACTATTAGAGTTGATAAATGTGTGTACACAAAACCTATTGATAGTGAATGTGTGATTATCAGCTTATATGTTGATGATGTGCTTATTTTTTATACATG
>NW_018397577.1:0-1116 GCF_002168275.2 Theobroma umbraticum | reverse complement strand
ATGTTTTTTAACTTCTAAATTTGATATGAAAGATTTAAGGGAAGCCAATGTTATTTTAGGTGTTAAAATTATAAAATGTGATAGTAGCCTAATGCTAACATAAAAGCATTATGTTGAAAGGCTACTTGAAAAGTTTGAACATTTTAATGTCACATCTGTGAATACTCTTTATGACGCTAATACCCAATTAAAAAAAATAAAGGTAACAGTGGGCTCAGTTTGAATATGCATAGATTATTGAGAGTCTGATGCATTTGATGAATTATACTCAACCAAATATAGCTTATGTTGTGTGTAGACTGAGTAGGTATATACAAAGTCCCAATCAAGATCATTGGACTACCTTAAACAGAGTAATGAAATATTTGAGAGGTACCATAAACTATGGTATTTTATATAATGAATTTCTTATTGTATTAAAATGGTACAATGATGCTAATTAGATTTTAGATTCAGATGAGACAAAATCCATAAGTGGTTGGTTATGTATTCACCCTTGATGGGTGCTGTTACTTAAAAATCAACCAAATAAAAAAAATTACTAAATTTACAATGAAATTAGAATTTGTACCTTTAGAATTAGCTAGCAATGAGGCTGAGTGGTTCAAAAACCTCTTAGCAGATATTTCATTAGGAATGAAACTAACACCTTCTGTTTATGCATTGTCATTGTCAGGTCAAAATAGCCATTGCAAAAAATAAAACTTTCAATGGTAAGAGCAAACACCTTCATTTAAGACATGGTGTAGTAAAGCAGCTCTTTAGAGATGGAATTATGTCCATTAATTATGTGAAGTCAGAGCTGAATTTCACCGATCGTCTAACTAAACCCTTGGGAAGAAAATTAATTAATGATATATCGATGGGAATGAGACTTAAGCCAATTGAGAAAAATCAACAATAATGGCAACCCAACCAATATGAATGGTGATCCCATGAATTAGGTTCATATGGGTAATAACAATTATTTGTTGATAAATTGATACATTATTAAAACTATTATCCCTTTTATGGTATGTGAATAATGTAAGACTGCAATGCAAAAAAGGTTAAATTAAACTCTTAGGACATGCTTGGCTGGGGGAATGGAATAGCCACTCCTCCCCTATTCTCATT
>NW_018397576.1:6385-6480 GCF_002168275.2 Theobroma umbraticum | reverse complement strand
TTACAATTGAATGTCTAAATGGAGAAATGTGAAGAAAAAAGGCATTAATTGACAAGAAAGTCTATTTATTGTCACTCATTCCTTTAAAAGCCTTA
>NW_018397576.1:6240-6375 GCF_002168275.2 Theobroma umbraticum | reverse complement strand
TAAATAGTTTTAGAATCTCATAATTGATTTTAAGTTGACTTTTTTTATATTCTTCATTAAAATAGACTATAATTGAATGTGTACCTCAAGAAATGTGTAGACAAAGTCATTCATTGAGAAGAAAAGTCTATTTAT
>NW_018397576.1:5991-6230 GCF_002168275.2 Theobroma umbraticum | reverse complement strand
TCTTTCAAAAGACTTATTACTCACTTTAAATAGTTTTAAAATCTCATAATTGATTTTAAGTTAAATGTTTTTACATTTTTGGTTAAAAAAGACCATAATTGAAGGTCTACCTCGAGAAACTTGAAGAAAAACACATTCGTTGGTAAGAGAAGTCTATTATAGTCACCAATTCCTTCAAAAGCCTTATTACTCGCTTTAAACAGTTTTATAATCTTATAATTGATTTTAAGTTGAATTTT
>NW_018397576.1:5671-5981 GCF_002168275.2 Theobroma umbraticum | reverse complement strand
TAGTTAAAACAGACTATAATTGAAAGTCTACCTCAAGAAACGTGAAGAAAAAAGTATTCATTAATAAGAAAAGTTCATTTATAGTCACCCATTCTTTTAAAAGCCTTATTACTCAATTTAAATAGTTTTCTAATCTCATAAGTAATTTTAAGTTGAATGGTTTTATATTTTTGGTTAAAACAGACTATAAATGATTGTCTACCTTAAGAAACGAGAAAAAAAAGAGATTAATTGGCAAAAAAAGTCCATTTATAGTCACCCATTCCTCAAAAGCCTTATTACTCACTTTAAATGGTTTTATAATCTAGTA
>NW_018397576.1:5542-5661 GCF_002168275.2 Theobroma umbraticum | reverse complement strand
AGTTAAATTTTTTTACATTTTTCATTAAAATAGACTATAATTGATTGCCTACCCTAGGAAACGTGTAGAAAAAACTATTCATTGAGAAGAAAAGTCCATTTATAGCCACCCATTCCTTC
>NW_018397576.1:3534-5532 GCF_002168275.2 Theobroma umbraticum | reverse complement strand
TTACTCGCTTTAAATAGTTTTATAATCCCATAATTGATTTTAAGTTGAATCTTTTTACATTTTTGATTAAAACAGACAATAATTGAATATTTATCTCAAGAAACGTGAAGAAAAACACAGTCATTAGCAAGAAAAGACTATAATTGAATGTTGACCTTGAGACACGTGAACAAAAAGGCATTCGTTGGCAAGGAAAGTCCATTTATAGTCACCCATTCCTTCAAAAGCCTTCTTACTCGCTTTAAATAGTTTTATAATCTCATAATTGATTTTAAGCTGAATTTGTTTTTATATTTTTTATTAAAATAGACTATAATTGAATGCTTACCTTGGGAAACGTGTAAAAAAAGTGATTCATTGAGAAAAAAAGTCCATTTAAAGTCACCCATTCCTTCAAAAGCCTTATTACTCATTTTAAATGGTTTTATAATATTATAATTGATTTTAGGTTGAATTTTTTTATATTTTTCATTAAAACAGACTATAATAAAATGTTTACCTCAGGAAACATGTAAAGAAAGTTATTCATTGAGAAGGAAAGTTTATTTATAGTCACCTATTCCTTCAAAAGCTTTATTACTCGCTTTAAATGATTTTATAATCTCATAATTGATTTTAAATTAAATTTTTTTACATTTTTCATTAAACAGACTATAATTGAATGTCTGCCTTGAAAAGCATGTAGAACAAGCCATTCATTGAGAAGAAAATTCTATTTATAGCAATCAATTCCTTCAAAAGCCTTATTACTCGCTTTAAATAGTTTTATGACCTCATAATTAATTTTAAGTTGAATTTTTTTACATTTTTGGTTAAAAAAGACTCTAAATGAATGTCTACCTAGAGAAATATGAAGAAAAAAAATATTCATTGGCAAGAAAAGTGCATTTACAGTCACCTATTCCTTCAAAAGCCTCATTACTCGCTTTAAATAGTTTTATAATCTCATAATTAATTTAAAGTTGATTTTTTTTACATTTGTGATCAAAATAGATTATAATTGAATGTTTACATCGAGAAACATGAAGAAAAAGGGATTTATTGGCAAGAAAAGTCCATTTATAGTCACCCATTCCTTCTAAAGTCTCACTAATCGCTTTAAATTGTTTTATAATCTCATAATTGATTTTAAGTTGATTTTTTTATATTTCTCATTAAAATAGACTATAATTGAATGTGTACCTTAAGAGAAATGTGAACAAAAAGGTATTCATCGGCAAGAAAAGTCCATTTAAAGTCACCTATTCCTTCAAAAGCCTTATTACTCACTTTAAATAGTTTTATAATCTCATAATTGATTTTAAGCTAATTTTTTATATATTTTTCATTAAAATAGACTATAATTGAATGCTTACATTGGAAAGAGTGTAAAAAAAGCTATTCATTGAGAAGGAAAGTCTATTTAGAGTCACTCACTCCTTCAAAAGCCTTATTACTCGCTTTAAATGATTTTATAATATCATAATTGATTTTAAGTTGAATTTTTCAACATTTTTCATTAAAATAGACTATAATTAAATGTCTGCCTTAGAAAACGTGTAGAGAAAGTCATCCATTGAGAAGAAAAATTCATTTATAGTCACCTATTCCTTCAAAACCCTTATTGCTCACTTTAAATGGTTTTATAATCTCATAAATAATTTTAAGTTGAATTGTTTTACATTTTTTTATTAAAACAGACTATAACTGAATGTCTACCTTGAGAAACATGCTGAAAAAGCCATTCATTGAGAACAAAAGTCTATTTATAATCACCCATTCCTTCAAAAGCCTTATTACTAGTTTTAAATGGTTTTATAATCTAATAATTGACCTTAAGTTGAATTTTTTTATATTTTTGGTTAAGACAAACTATAAATGAATGTCAACCTCAAGAAACATGAAGAAAAAAACATTCGTTGGCAAAAAGAGTCCATTTATAGTCACCTATTCCTTTAAAAGCCTCAATACTCGCCTTGAATGATTTTATAATCTCATAATTGATTTTAAGTTCAATTT
>NW_018397576.1:166-3524 GCF_002168275.2 Theobroma umbraticum | reverse complement strand
TTAGTTAAAACAGACTATAATTGAGTGTCCACCTTAAGAAACATAAAGAAAAACGCATTCGTTCACAAGAAAAGTCAATTTATAGTCACCAATTCCTTGAAAAGCCTTATTACTCGCTTTAAATGGTATTATAATCCCATAATTGATTTTATGTTAAATTTTTTTTACATTTTTGGTTAAAATAGACAATAATTGAATGTCTACCTAGAGAAACGTGAAGAAAAAGGCATTTATTGGTAAGCAAAGTCCATTATAGTCACCCATTCCTCCAAAAGCCTTATTACTCACTTTAAATAGTTTTATAATCTCGAAATTGATTTTAAGTTTAATATTTTTCATTTGTTTTATTAAAATAGATTATAATTGAATGTTTATGTCGAGGAATGTGGAGAAAAAGATATTTATTGGTAAGAAAAGTCTATTTATTGTCACCCATTCCTTCAAAAGCCTTATTACTCACTTTAAATGATTTTATAATCTCATAATTGATTTTAAGTTGAATTTTTTTATATTTTTGCTTAAAATGGACTATAATGGAATGTCTACTCTGAAAAACATGAGGAAGAAAGCATTCATTGATAAGAAATGTCCATTTATAGTCACACATTCTTTCAAAAGCTTTATTACTTGCTTGAATTTCTTTTAACATCTTAAAATTGATTTTAAGCTCAATTTCTTATATTTTTCGTTAAAACAGACTATAATTGAATGTTTGCCTTGGGAAACGTGTAAAAAAATCATTCATTGAGAAGAAAAGCCCATTTATAGTCACCCATTCCTTCAAAAGCCTTATTACTCGCTTTAAATGGTTTTATAATCTCATAATTAATTTTAAGGTCAATTTTTTTACATTTTTTGTTAAAACAGATAATAATTGAATGTCTACCTCGAGAAATGTGAAGAAAAATACATTCATTGACACGAAAAGTCTATTATAGTCACCCATTCCTCTAAAAGCCTTATTACTCACTTTAAATGATTTTATAATCTCGAAATTGATTTTAAGTTCAATGTTTTTCACTTTTTTTATTAAAATAGATTATAGTTGAATTTCTATGTCAAGAAACATGGAAAAAACGGGATTCATTAGTAAGAAATGTCTATTTATTTTCACCCATTCCTTCAAAAGCCTTATTACTCCCTTTAAATGATTTTATAATCTCATAATTGATGTTAAGTTAAATATTTTTATATTTTTCGTTAAAACAGACTATAATTCAATGTTTACCTCAAGAAACATGAGATAAAAAATCATTTATTGGCAAGAAAAGTCTATTTATAGTAACACATTCCTTCAAAAGCCTTGTTACTCACTTTAAATAGTTTTATAATCTCATAATTGATTTTGAGTTAAATGTTTTTACATTTTTGATTCAAATAGACTATAATTGAGTGTCAACCTCAAGAAACATGAAGAAAAAGGCATTCGTTGGCAACAAAAGTCCATTCATAGTCACCCATTCTTTCAAAAGCTTTATTACTCGCTTTAAATGACTTTATAATCTCATAACTGATTTTAAGTTAAATTTTTTTATATTTTTGTTTAAAACAGACAATAATTGAATGTCTACCTTGAAAAACATGAAGAAAAATATATTCATTGGCAAGAAAAGTCCATTATAGTCACCCATTCCTCCAAAAGCCTTATTACTCACTTTAAATTATTTTATAATCTTGAAATTGATTTTAAGTTCAATGTTTTTTACTTTTTTGATTAAAATAGATTATAATTGAATGTCTATGTCGAGAAACGTAAAGAAAAAAAGGCATTCATTGATAGGAAAAGTCTATTTATTGTCACTCATTCTTTCAAAAGCCTTATTACTCGTTTTAAATGATTTTATAATGTCATAATTGATTTTAAGTTGAATTTTTTTATATTTTCGATTAAAATAGACTATAATTGAGTGTTAACTTCGAAAAATGTGAGGAAAAAAACATTCGTTGGGAAGAAAAGTCCATTTATAGTCACAAATTCCTTCAAAAGCTTTATTACTCACTTTAATTGGTTTTAACATCTCAAAATTGATTTAAAGTTCAATTTTCTTATATTTTTTGTTAAACTAGACTATAATTTAATGCTTACCTTGGGAAACGTGTAAAAAAATCATTCATTAAGAAGAAAAGCCCATTTATAGTCACCCATTCCTTCAAAAGCCTTATTACTTGCTTTAAATGGTTTTATAATCTCATAATTGAGTTTAAGTTAAATTTTTTTATATTTTTGGTTAAAACAGACAATAATTGAGTGTTTACCTCAAGAAATGTGAAAAAAACGCATTCATTGGCAAGAAAAATCCATTATAGTCACCCATTTCTCCTAAAGGCTTATAACTCACTTTAAATGGTTTTATAATCTCAAAATTGAAGTTCAATGTTTTTTACTTTTTTGGTTAAAATAGATTATAATTGAATATCTACATCGAGAAATGTGAAAAAAAAGCATTCATCGACAGAAAAAGTCTATTTATTGTCACTCATTCCTTCAAAAGCTTTATTACTCGCTTTAAATGATTTTATAATCTCATAATTGATTTTAAGTTAATTTTTTTACGTTTTGGTTAAAATAGACTATAATTGAATGTCTACCCGGTGAAACGTGAAGAAAAAAGCATTCATTAGCAAGAAAAGTCCATTTATGCTCACCCATTTCTTCAAAAGCCTTATTACTCACTTTAAATGATTTTATAATCTCAACATTGATTTTAAGTTTAATTATTTTATATTTTATGTTAAAACAGAATATAATTGAATGCCTACGCTAGGTAACATCAAGAAAAAGATATTCTTTGGCAAAAAAAATTCATTTATAGTCACCCATTCCTTCAAAAGCCTTATTAGTCACTTTAAATGGCTTTATAATCTCGAAATTGATTTTAAGCTCAATGTTTTTCACTTTTTGATTAAAGTAGATTATAATTGAATATCTAGATCGAGAAATGTGGAGAAAAAGGCATTCATTGGCAAGAAAAGTCTATTTATTGTCGCCCATTCTTTTAAAAGCCTTATTACTCGCTTTAAATGGTTTTATAATCTCATGATTGACTTTAAATTGTGTTTTTTATATTTTTAGTTAAAACAGACTATAATTGAATGTCTATCCTGAGAAACGTGAGAAAAAAAGTATTCATTGGTAAGAAAAATTCATTTATAGTCACACATTCCTTCAAAAGCTTCATTACTAGCTTTAATTGGTTTTAACATCTCAAAATTTATTTTAAGTTCAATTTTCTTATATTTTTTGTTAAAACAGACTATAATTGAATGCCTATCTTAGGAAACATATAGAAAAAGTCATTCATTGAGATGAAAAGCCCATTTATAGTGACTAATTCCTTCAAAAGCCTTATTACTTGCT
>NW_018397576.1:0-156 GCF_002168275.2 Theobroma umbraticum | reverse complement strand
TTATAATCTCATAATTGAGTTTAAGTTGGATTTTTTTACATTTTTGGTTAAAACAGATAATAATTAAATGTTTACCTCAAAAAATATGTAAAAAACACATTTATTGACAATAAAAGTTCATTATAGACACCCATTCCTCCAAAAAGGCTTATTACT
>NW_018397575.1:6365-6507 GCF_002168275.2 Theobroma umbraticum | reverse complement strand
TTAAGTTGAGAGGCTGCGCTTTTCCTTGAAGCAGATTTTTATCTCCAGCCCTTTATGTTTCGAAATACGGTAGCGTTTGCTATTAGGAGCACATTCTTATATTGTACTTAATTAAATTAAATTATAATATTTATTTTATAAT
>NW_018397575.1:6077-6355 GCF_002168275.2 Theobroma umbraticum | reverse complement strand
AATATAAAATTATAATATAATTACATTACAGTCAATAAATATAATATGATTACAGTTCAAAACTAATACAATTAGATTGCATTGTACTCTATAATTTTATTAAAGATATTTTTACCTTTCACTTTTGTTATTTTATTAAAGATATTTTGTAATATTATAACTTATTTTTTTATATAGAGTTCGAGGGATGTTTGTTTATTACTTGAGCCAACAAAGGTTGATCGTAACTGTCAATAAAATTTATATTGTCTTTGAAAAAAAATTTAAAATAAAATATA
>NW_018397575.1:5625-6067 GCF_002168275.2 Theobroma umbraticum | reverse complement strand
ATAAAAAATAAAAATAAAATATATGCATTAAAAATATATTTAAGAGATGATATTACATAAAAATTAATAATAAAAAAATACAAATATATTAAATTTATATTTTAATAAATAGGGATAATTTTAGAAATTAAGATTATATTCACAACAAAATACTTGTAAATCAAACACTGCAATATTATTTTTCTTGTAATCACATTACAGTTTTGTTTGGTATATTGTTAGGAATGTGATTGCTGTGAATGTGCTTGTTGGAAATGTAATTGTTGAAAATATAACTTTACAACTTTTGGTATAATAAGGGAAAGTGATGATTGCAGAGAATGTGATTGCTGAGAGGATTACATTGTAGTATTTGGTTTGTAAGCATTTTATTGAGAATGTAATGTAAATTGACAAAATTACGCTATAAAAAACATATAAGTTGAATAAATTTATAATTTTT
>NW_018397575.1:5207-5615 GCF_002168275.2 Theobroma umbraticum | reverse complement strand
TTGACTTTTCAATTTTAAGCAATTAAAATAATAAATAATAACATTAAAAAATATTATTATATTTTTATATTAATTATTTAATTATTAAAATATATAAAATTACTAAATATTTATTTTCACCTCAAACTTATAAAAATAAAAAATAAAAAATATTATCCAAAGACCAATCTATCGATAGACCAAATATTGTAAAGTAATTACTCCTAATTAAATTACAAGGAATCTCCTTCACTTGCACTAAATCAAATGGACCTTATCTGTAATCACATTACATTGTAAAGTACCAAATGTTACTTAAATACTTATTATCCAAAGTGACAAAGAAAAACACAGATTCACACACACACATATTGATTCAGGATCCACATAAATAACATGGTACCTACTCATTGGTTGCAAATCCTATAG
>NW_018397575.1:4790-5197 GCF_002168275.2 Theobroma umbraticum | reverse complement strand
AATGTTAATTCTAATTAATGCAACAACCTATTATTTTACAATGAATTTTCACCTTTCAGTTTTTTTTTTAATTCATTTATGTATCATAAAATTAGGTGTAGATATGAGTATGGCGGAGTGATAGTGTTAATGTTAATTTAAGAATTATTAAGGATTTAATGTTCAAATATTCTTTTTATCTTGGTATAATATCTAAAAAAAGTCTTTAACTTATTCACAAAAATTTAAATAAGTCATAATCCTTTTATTGTATAATCAAGCTTTTATACTTTCATTTTGAGCTAAATAAGATATTTTACATCAACATTACGTGAATATAAAAAAACAAGTGACATTTTGACTAATTATGACCAATGATATATTGATGTGGTCCAAGCATTGAAAAGTTGTACACTCACAAAAAAAAC
>NW_018397575.1:4557-4664 GCF_002168275.2 Theobroma umbraticum | reverse complement strand
AATCTGAAAATAGAAAGAGTTAAGGTAGGACACACAACATTTACAATACTAAAATTAGCAAAGGCACACAATATTGATTCACAACAAAAGAAAATCAAATCCTTTCT
>NW_018397575.1:4474-4547 GCF_002168275.2 Theobroma umbraticum | reverse complement strand
CTAGAATTTGTAAAGAAATTTGATGGTATTGAATTTTATTTACTAATAATAATGGATTCTCTTTCCACATCTT
>NW_018397575.1:4162-4464 GCF_002168275.2 Theobroma umbraticum | reverse complement strand
TGAAAATTTAAAACTACCCAAAGAACAATTTTTAAAAGAGGAATAGAAATTGCAGACAGGGAGAGAACACTTTGACTATAAGGTACGCTGGGTTTAGGAAATATTGAAGAAAGTGAAGGTTTTTTTAGAAAGGATGGCTTTAAGAACATGGTAATTACTTAGTAAAAAATAGTAATCAATTTGAAGCAATAATTTTTTTAAAAAAATTTTTATTTCAAATTTCTAATCAATAATTTTTGGATATTTGGATAAGTAAAAAGAAAAAAAATAATTCCTAGTTAATAATTTTTTATATCACATAA
>NW_018397575.1:3472-4152 GCF_002168275.2 Theobroma umbraticum | reverse complement strand
GCAATTGATGTCATCAAGATAACATTTCAACATGTCACATGAAAAATGATGTAACATAAAAAATTATTGATTATACTGCTGACTAATAGAAGTTAGTTAACAATTAGTGTGAGGGATTTATTTAATCTAAAATAAAAATTTAAAAGTTTATTTGACTTTAATAAAAAAATAAAGACTACATTGAATTTTTTAATATAATTCGAAGACTTATTTATGTATTTAGCCAATAATAAAATATCATTTTAAAAATTGGACAACATACAAGCATTTACAATTCATTAATTCATCACAATGTCATGTCCATTGTTCTTCTCCATGCTAGACTATTTTCCTTTCGGGGAACAATTGCAATTTCCCCACTTAGTACTTTATGCCTCCAACCCTGACGGCCTGACCCTGTAGAACGTTAGAGCCCTCAGAGCTTCTTTATCGACTCTTTGGGATTTATGTAGTATAAAGCAGCTGGACATTATAGTAGAAGGATTCTTACATGACATTGGAACAACAACTGATATCATCTCTTTACTCTAGCAACGGATGTGCTAATTAAAACTAGTTTGTGTGCACAACCAAGTAGTTTAATGTTTTTGAAACTTTACTTAACTATGGTTTTTGTTCCAGAATTTTTAGCTTTACATTTATACTAAATGAAGTTCATGTCTTCTTTCATTATAGGATAC
>NW_018397575.1:3364-3462 GCF_002168275.2 Theobroma umbraticum | reverse complement strand
GGTACTGACACTACAAACACAGTCTTGGAGTGGGCAATGACAGAACTCTTTGAGGCAGCCAAAGATTATGAAAGAACTGCAAAAACAGGTCAGGAAAG
>NW_018397575.1:0-3354 GCF_002168275.2 Theobroma umbraticum | reverse complement strand
CAAATCAGACATATCGGAGGATGACCTGGATGAGATGCACAACTTTTTTATTTTGTTAGATTTACAAATGAGCGTAGTGAAGAAGAAAAGTAATGGCAGCTCGATTTGGCTTATGAGCTATATACCCTTCTTTAAAAAAATTGAAGTCTAAGTTTCAACTGTCCACGGTCATCTCATACCACAAAGAAAAAGGCAAGGAAGTCAAATAAAATGTATGGAGTGCTGTTGGCTATTAGCTAAAGACATCGACTCGAAGATGCCATTATTTTCGTCTTGTCGTAGTCCTGGACGGTAATCTCTTGTCGCCATTAGGGGAACTGGTGATGGAATTACCGCCAACAGTTCAAATGAAGGCCCACACCACAACTTGAGGGGACGGAGTTAAATCAGTACTTGTAATGAAAGCAACGATTCGGCGAGGGCTGCCAATGATTGGTTTTTTTTTTTAAAGGTGTTTTTATTAATCTTGATCGTTCATATGTTATTTCAAGTCTTTCACTTGATGTAATACATTTTTCATGACATATTGATGTGGTCCGAGCATTGAAAAGTTGTACACTTGCAAAAAACCGCACAGAAAGTTGTGGTCGGTGTGAAATATGAATCCAAATCCTAGACTAAAAACAAAAGTAGCAAACATACATGTTCTTGAGCAAAGAGATGAGCAACTCGGGCATAAGAATGTTGCAAAAGCCCTGGCACAAACCAAGCACATAGAACCAACCAAAGAGTGTTTTAGGTCCTTGGCGGTCCTCAGCAGAAAAGCTTTAATTGATTTTGGCATTTTTTGGAAGGCAAATGTAAGAAAAGGTTTTGTAGGAGTGATGTGTATAGAGAGCTTGCCGTCAATGGCAGGAAGGTTTTCAGGTATTTTTGTCTTGGCTTCAGGGCCATTCGAGGCATGTCGGATATGTTGTTAAGGCTGTGAGGGATGTGCTGTTTCTTATAGGGAGAAGTTACTCTTTAATGGTTCCCTCTCTTTTTAAAAAAGTCTACCTGATTTATCAAAAATAAATAAGAGAAGGTTTTTAATTGGCAGTAATTTTTTGGTTAATAATATGTACGTCCTGTGACTTTTGTATTTCCAATAATGTCCTCTTTGCACGATGTTTAACCAAGTACTTAACCAACCAAGATTGAAGCCTATCTAATTAATCATCCTGGGGTGAAAATTTGACCAGACATAAAGGAAGAGATTGGGCAAAATAGAAAAGAAAAAGCATTCATGATATTCATTTAAGGACATATAATCTATTTTTTGCACTTTTAAGGGCATTCAACAAATACTGAAATGACCAAAAATGCCTAAGTAAATTGAATCTTACTGTACCACAAAAGTTATGCTCTTCATGCCGCCTGTAGCCTAGACTATTAGCTCTCGCAAGCATCACGCAATACTTTTCTTGCAGTCTTCCTTTCATGCAAACAACTGGTACGTTGCCAAGTTTATATAAAAAGAAACCAGGTAACCTTACATATTCAGATATTCTAACAATTTCCACTTTCCAGAATTCATTATCAGGAAGTTCGCATTTTTGAAGTTGCTAATAGTAACTCCCAGTCGATTCCATCCGCAAACTAGATCTCAAATGTTGTAACCATAGCCGTGAATGCAGTAATAGTAGTGTGGGGTAGATGCTGTAAAAGTAACAAAGCCTAAAGTTGATCCACAAGGGAAAAGAAACAGGTTAGCATTGTCAAACAAACTGGCACCTCCACTTGCTGTGCAATTTCAATTACAGGTTGGTAAAGATTGTTGGAAACTCTCAAGAGTTCATGACAGTCACAGTTATTGCACTTTAACTGGTTATACCATTGAAAAAATTCTTTTAAACTTTTTTCTTTAAAGGTAAGTCTTTCATTAATCAATCAGAGAGTTGGATGTTCCCTGTTAATCTATACAAAACAGAATCCCAGCTTCTGGAGAGCTATAACACGGACCCTACCATCATAACAAGCCCAAAGGAGGGAGCATTTGCTATACACACACACGGGGAAAGAAAAACAGAGACTACCACCTTGGGAGCAAAAAGCACGGCTCAGCCTAGATTAACTATGCATCAACCAGACTTTAAACAAAATTTGCCTATATGGACAGTAATAGATTTAACTTAAACTTATCACCTAAAAGAATTTAAAACAGTAAGTTTTCTCTTTACCTAAAGAAATAACGCCCAAAAAACAAAATGTTAAACTCCATTGCTGTCATTCTATCACAATCCTGTATAGTGATATCTTGTCATCATTAGGAGGAGCGAAAGAACTCCGCGTAATATTTCCAGCAACAAAACAAAGGACCATTCGACAACTGGCGGAAAGCGATAAACAACAGTTACTGCTTTTGTGAGAAACTAATGACCACATTTCCTCAGCTTACGTTGCCAAACAAAAGTGAACAACTAAACTGACACGCGAGGTTTTGATTTACTTCATGACTGCTTAGGTGATTGTTTGAATAAGGATGGTTTGTAAGTTGGTCAGTGCCCCTGTGTTGAAAAATAGTATATTTTATAAGATTTAAACATTTTATATTATTAAAATATTTAAAAAGTGAAGGTTTTATATATGAAAACACTTCATGAGCTTGTTGCAAGTAAGGAAAACGGAGTGGGCTCGTGCGCAAGTAAGGTTGGGCCAAACCTTGAGCAATCTCATATTTCCCCCCTTGCGCACGAATATAGCCTAAGTGAACTTTTGTACCTTGGCATTAATTTTTTAAAGTTTTCAATCTTAATTGAATCATACTAAAACTCTACCTACATTTTTTTTAAAGTTTTCAACCTTAATTGAATCATACTAAAACTCTACCTACCTTACCTTACCTGGTTATGCTTATACTAAAACTTTACCTACCTTACCTTATCTGGTTATGCTCCGACGTTTATCAGTAAATAAGCTAACCAGATTTTTCTCTAACTCTCAAAGTTATTTTCTCAACTCCCTAATCTGGTTCAACGTACACCTTATTTGGTACAACGTTTACCTCACTCCATGCCTATAAATACAGCTTCACACCTTCACTCTCAACACACACCAAAAGCTTATCAGTTTCTAAACTTTTTTTGCTTCCTTCTTCGCCTCTTTCCTTCGATAGCTAGGTCCTTTCTTTTTATTTTACTGTTCCTGTTTATCCCTTAATAGTTTGTGCAAACTACTAAGGAAGAGTTTGTTGAATCTTGAAGGATAACAGCTATCGTCCTTTTGCATTGGTTATGCTCTAACATTTATTTGACTCAATAAATAAACTAATTAGGTTTTTCTCTAACTCTCAGAGTTTTTTTCTCAACTCCCTAGTCTAGTTCAACGTACACCTTATTTTGTGCAACGTTCACCTCACTCCATGCCTATAAATAC
>NW_018397574.1:6257-6389 GCF_002168275.2 Theobroma umbraticum | reverse complement strand
CTAGCGTGAAGCTAGAAGTTGAGAGGACTAGATGTGGATTTGGTAGCTTGAAGCCAAATGACTTAGAAATATTAATCCTAGTTTAAATGCCATATGGAGTTCTATATTGAATCTGATATACAAATTGCTTTA
>NW_018397574.1:5628-5745 GCF_002168275.2 Theobroma umbraticum | reverse complement strand
AGCTTATCAATATGTAGGCATGTACTTGAAGTAGTATATTTTGTGATTGACATGTATCATATTGAAGGAGATGTTCCACAAAAGGATTTAGTCTAATTGGGAGTTATATATACATTG
>NW_018397574.1:5062-5313 GCF_002168275.2 Theobroma umbraticum | reverse complement strand
GCAGCACTGGAGCTGCTTTACAACCAGCAACCACAGCACCGCAGTGCTAGCTTCGCAGCACTGCAGCGCTGCAAACAGCAAATGCAGAGCTGGGGCACTGACTATCCAGCACCGCAGCACTAAGGATATTTGTTTCTAGTAAACTTTTGACAAGAATAAAGAATGCTTGGCTTTAAAATAGGGCATTATGGCGAATTTGCAGGCCAAGTTATGGCTATTGACCTTAAGGTTGGAAATTCTTAATTGGAGTT
>NW_018397574.1:4661-4781 GCF_002168275.2 Theobroma umbraticum | reverse complement strand
AAAGTTAAAAGAATGTATGAGACATTGATAAAGTAATGTCAATATCAAATAATGAAATTGTGAATGAAGGATTACAAAGTTGAGCAAATGAGCTAACCTAAAGCAATGTTATGAGGATTT
>NW_018397574.1:4464-4625 GCF_002168275.2 Theobroma umbraticum | reverse complement strand
TAGTAACAAGACAAGGCCAATTATATGACATACTAGAAACTTAAGAATATCAATTAAGGCATGAACAGATGAGTATGCATTGGAATATTTTTTAGAGTAAGTGCACACTTTTGGAATAAATGTGCTTGCAAGGATAATGGATGAAAGAGTAATTAAGTGTT
>NW_018397574.1:4323-4449 GCF_002168275.2 Theobroma umbraticum | reverse complement strand
AGTTTTGAAAAGTATATACCAAACTATACGTGGCAAGAATGATAATTGATGTTAGTTAGAAATATTTTATATGTATATTGATGTACTGTGGTATTTGGAACTTGCTAGGGAACCCAAAGGCTAAAC
>NW_018397574.1:3928-4272 GCF_002168275.2 Theobroma umbraticum | reverse complement strand
TGAATCTTGTGAAAATAAGCATTAAGTTGTGTAGTTACAAAAAGAAAGTTGTAAGTTTGAAAGTGGATATTTGCAATAATATTGAGAAGTATTTAAACAAAACAGTTTTAAGTTTTGCAATTACAAGTACTAATTGCATGACGGTTAAGGGAAAATGATATTATATCGGTATAAAGGAATAGTAAAAGAGATTATTCTAAACTTGATTGTCGGTTATTTTGGTTTTTCAAATGGCTTATTGGGTTTGTTTTGCCTAAGATTACTTGAAGTTGAAATTTTTGGAAATATACATATATATATATGTTGCATATTGGCACAAAAACTCATATGGAGTTGGTTATAAT
>NW_018397574.1:2273-3906 GCF_002168275.2 Theobroma umbraticum | reverse complement strand
TCAGAAGCTATAGCACTAGATAATGACTAAGATGATCTATTGGTGATTTTGGCAATAAACAAGTTGATTATAATGTTGCTAGCTTAAAGGTAAGCGATTATACTCTTGATATTCATTCATAAAGTTTTACCTTTTGTGATCAAACTTCGTGTCTTTGATATAGCCTGAAAGGTTCAACACATGGACTAGCTTAAATGCAAGCTAAATTTGTTAGGCTATTACAAAGTACATAAATAGAGAAGTATGCCATGGATTTAATCTCCTAAGGTAAAAAGGGCAAAAAGAAGTTAATTTTGAAAAGATTTTAGTAGATGATTCCTTAATTTTAAAGAGCACCTAGGAAAAGATAAGTGTGTAATTTCATCTCAGATTAATGAACTAATGAGGCCGTGAGGTTTGACATTTAAATAATTCTGAGGAACCTCAAGTTGAATATGTTTTGTGTGGCATATGATTAGTAAATTAGCCATGACTCTGGAATGATAGAGATGGTTAGTAATCAAGATAACTTTAGGGAAGAAATTTTAGAAGAAGCCTACATTACGGCCTATACTGTCCATCCAGGAGCCACTAAGATGTATCATGACCTAAAAATGGTTTATTGGTGGCAAGGTATGAAGAAAGACGTAGCTGAATATGTAGCCAAGTGCTTGATTTGTCAGCAAGTTAAAGCTGAACATGGGACACCCCCCCAGGTTTACTGCAACCCTTACCGATTCCCGAATGGAAATGGAAACACGTGGCTATGGATTTTGTGACAGGATTGGCCCGAGTTAATGGAGGATATGATTCGATATGGGTAATAGTGGATCGATTGACCAAATCTGCTCATTTTATTCCGGTAAGAACTAGCTATGGATCAGCTAAGTATGCAAGGGTTAATATTGATTGCATTGTACAATTGCATGGAGTTCCCGTGACCATAGTGTCTGATTGAGGGTCGCAATTCACTAATACGTTTTAGAGAAGTTTACATGGAGCCTTAGGCACTCGTTTGGACTTCAATACTTCATATCATCCTCAAACAGATGACAGTCAGAACGTGTGATACAAATACTTGAAGATATGTTGAGATCAATAGTATTAGATTTGGGGATCACATGGAATCAATAATTATCTTTAGTAGAATGTGCATATAATAATAGCTATCAAGCTAGTATTAGAATGGCTCCTTTTGTAGCACTCTATGGGCAGAAGTGTAGGTCACTCATTGGATGGTTTGAAATGGGAGAAAGGAAATTATTAGGACCCGATTTGGTGCAACAAGCAACTGATGTGGTCAGTTTAGTAAGGGAATGTTTAAAGATAGCCCAGAGTAGACAAAAGTCTTATGCAGATAATAGGTGTCGTCCTTTGGAGTTGCAAGTAGGGGATTTTGTGTTTCTGAAAGTATCCCCACAAAAACGAAGTAAAAGATTTAGAAAGAAAGAGAAGTTAAGTCTGAGATACATTAGACCTTTTGAGATCTTGGAATGTATTGGATCAACAGCATTTCGATTAGCTTTACCCGTGGAATTAGCTCAAGTAAATCCTACCTTCCATGTGTCCATGTTGAGGAAGTACATTAAGGATTCGACGCATATTATACGTTATCAAGGAGTATCATTGGATGAAAGACTGACGTTTGAAGAGC
>NW_018397574.1:1973-2173 GCF_002168275.2 Theobroma umbraticum | reverse complement strand
TGTGGTTTATGATGTGAGATATAAATTATAGTGGGCAATTATAAGGAAATATTCAAGAGGAATCTTGTTATGAATTTTGTGAAAATAGTATTAAATAGTGAGGCTATAAAAAGGAAGTTACAAGTTGTAAGTAGGTATTTGCAATGATATTACACAAAACACTGTTCAAGTTTTGCAATTACAAGTACTAATTGTATGAT
>NW_018397574.1:1359-1567 GCF_002168275.2 Theobroma umbraticum | reverse complement strand
GGATTAGCTTAAATGTATGCTAAATTTGTTAGGCTATTACAAAGTACATAAATAAAGAAGTATGTCATGGATTTAATTTCTTAAGGGCCAATGGAAAAAGGACGTATCAATTCTGATATAGCTCAAATATAGAGTTTTGATACATGGATGCTTGGAAAAATTTAAAGCCTTATACATTAAACTGTGCATTTGAATATGTGTAAAAAAA
>NW_018397574.1:0-1187 GCF_002168275.2 Theobroma umbraticum | reverse complement strand
CTGGGAATGATAGAGATGATTAGCAATCAAGATAAGACTTGAAAAGGAACTTTAAAGGAAATTTTTGAGAAATTTTAAACTTATGAGGTTGAACCAGAGAATAAAGAGATTGGTTAAGACCATAAGGATGTGTGTCGAATGTTGTTATTCATTGGAATGCTTCAATGGAAATTGTATAGAAATATATAGCAATAGATAATGATTGGTTGTCAATATAGCCATAGTCAATGGTGGAATAAAATGCTTGAATGTTAGAGAATTGATCAAAATCAAGGTGAAGGAATTGTGGGTGGTTATGCAAACATGTGTGACTGACGATATAAGGTTAATTTGATTAAGGTGTAACTAGAAGTGATGATATATTTGAAATCTCCATAGAAGAAGAAGAATAATAATGATCTGATTTAAGAAATGTATTACACATAATTGTATGTGTTATGACATTATGAGTTTTCTATAAAGATTGGAAGTCAATATAATGAGTAAATCAAAATCTTATGTTAAGAATGTCCAACGGAAATGATGTGGCAGAATTTTAGAATTCTAATTATTCACCTTACGTTGATTTAAATTCGAGGACAAATTTGTCTTAAGTGGGGGAGATTGTAACACCCTGTATCCTCATTTAAAGATTGACGAGATTCTATTAATGAGAATAAAGGTTATTTTATGTAAGTTTGAGTGTTAGAGAATGACGATAGGTAGAAAGAATATTTTTAAATAAAATAATATTTTATAAATAACATAATATTAAAATATTAATATTTTATTTATCTGTGAGATTAGTTAAAAAAGAGGGTTATATGAGTAATCTAAGTGGGAAAGGAGAAGAAAAGAGGAAATTTGGAAGAAAACAATGAGGTTAGAGGGAACCTGTGTGCTTTGAAGAAATAGAGCACTATCGGGTAAGTATATATTTAAATATTATGGTGACACGCAAATGAGGTACGAACCTCATATTATGTTCATACACATGTCAAGGAAGGAAGCAGAAGAAAAATTAGAATTTTAAAAGTGATGGAAGGACCCAATAAAAAGAATGAGAACTTAGGAGGGTTAAATGGTAATTTTTTTATTTAGCTTGGTCAAAGCTTATAAAGGAAGCTTGACTTTTCTTTCTTTCATTCTTTTCCCACATGATCGGTCATGCATGTGATGTTTGTGGGAAAAATTAGTATAGGTAGGGA
>NW_018397573.1:6536-6629 GCF_002168275.2 Theobroma umbraticum | reverse complement strand
GTGACAATAAATAGACTTTTCTTCTCAATGAATAGCTTTTTTTGCATGTTTCTTGAGGCAGGTATTCAATTATAGTCTGTTTTAACAAAAAAT
>NW_018397573.1:6397-6526 GCF_002168275.2 Theobroma umbraticum | reverse complement strand
TCAACTTAAAATCAATTATGAAATTATAAAATAATTTAAAGTGAGTAATTAGGCCTTTAAACGAATGAGTGACAATGAATAGACTTTTTTTCCCAATGAATGATTTTTTTTTACACATTTCTAAAGGCA